>NC_064809.1:7734597-7828005 GCF_023721935.1 Panthera uncia | reverse complement strand
TTTTTTTCTTTCCTTCCCCTCCCCCATGGGTTTCTGTTATGTTTCTCAGGATCCACATAAGAGTGAAACCATATGGTATCTGTCTTTCTCTGTATGGCTTATTTCACTTAGCATCACACTCTCCAGTTCCATCCATGTTGCTACAAAAGGCCATATTTCATTTTTTCTCATTGCCACGTAGTATTCCATTGTGTATATAAACCACAATTTCTTTATCCATTCATCAGTTGATGGACATTTAGGCTCTTTCCATAATTTGGCTATTGTTGAGAGTGCCGCTATAAACATTGGGGTACAAGTGCCCCTATGCATCAGTACTCCTGTATCCCTTGGATAAATTCCTAGCAGTGCTATTGCTGGGTCATAGGGTAGGTCTATTTTTAATTTTCTGAGGAACCTCCACACTGCTTTCCAGAGCGGCTGCACCAATTTGCATTCCCACCAACAGTGCAAGAGGGTTCCTGTTTCTCCACATCCTCTCCAGCATCTATAGTCTCCTGATTTCTTCATTTTGGCCACTCTGACTGGCGTGAGGTGATATCTGAGTGTGGTTTTGATTTGTATTTCCCTGATAAGGAGCGACGTTGAGCATCTTTTCATGTGCCTGTTGGCCATCCGGATGTCTTCTTTAGAGAAGTGTCTATTCATGTTTTCTGCCCATTTCTTCACTGGGTTATTTGTTTTTCGGGTGTGGAGTTTGATGAGCTCTTTATAGATTTTGGATACTAGCCCTTTGTCCGATGTGTCATTTGCAAATATCTTTTCCCATTCCGTTGGTTGCCTTTTAGTTTTGTTGGTTGTTTCCTTTGCTGTGCAGAAGCTTTTTATCTTCATAAGGTCCCAGTAATTCACTTTTGCTTTTAATTCCCTTGCCTTTGGGGATGTGCCGAGTAAGAGATTGCTACGGCTGAGGTCAGAGAGGTCTTTTCCTGCTTTCTCCTCTAAGGTTTTGATGGTTTCCTGTCTCACATTCAGGTCCTTTATCCATTTTGAGTTTATTTTTGTGAATGGTGTGAGAAAGTGGTCTAGTTTCAACCTTCTGCATGTTGCTGTCCAGTTCTCCCAGCACCATTTGTTAAAGAGACTGTCTTTTTTCCATTGGATGTTCTTTCCTGCTTTGTCAAAGATGAGTTGGCCATACGTTTGTGGGTCTAGTTCTGGGGTTTCTATTCTATTCCATTGGTCTATGTGTCTGTTTTTATGCCAATACCATGCTGTCTTGATGATGACAGCTTTGTAGTAGAGGCTAAAGTCTGGGATTGTGATGCCTCCTGCTTTGGTCTTCTTCTTCAAAATTACTTTGGCTATTCGGGGCCTTTTGTGGTTCCATATGAATTTTAGGATTGCTTGTTCTAGTTTCGAGAAGAATGCTGGTGCAATTTTGATTGGGATTGCATTGAATGTGTAGATAGCTTTGGGTAGTATTGACATTTTGACAATATTTATTCTTCCAATCCATGAGCATGGAATGTCTTTCCATTTCTTTATATCTTCTTCAATTACCTGCATAAGCTTTCTATAGTTTTCAGCATACAGATCTTGTACATCTTTGGTTAGATTTATTCCTAGGTATTTTATGCTTCTTGGTGCAATTGTGAATGGGATCAGTTTCTTCATTTGTCTTTCTGTTGCTTCATTGTTAGTGTATAAGAATGCAACTGATTTCTGCACATTGATTTTGTATCCTGCAACTTTGCTGAATTCATGTATCAGTTCTAGCAGACTTTTGGTGGAGTCTATCGGATTTTCCATGTATAATATCATGTCATCTGCAAAAAGCGAAAGCTTGACTTCATCTTTGCCAATTTTGATGCCTTTGATTTCCTTTTGTTGTCTGATTGCTGATGCTAGAACTTCCAGCACTATATTGAACAACAGCGGTGACAGTGGGCATCCCTGTCGTGTTCCTGATCTCAGGGAAAAAGCTCTCAGTTTTTCCCCGTTGAGGATGATGTTAGCTGTGGGCTTTTCATAAATGGCCTTTATGATCTTTAAGTATGTTCCTTCTATCCCGACTTTCTCAAGGGTTTTTATTAAGAAAGGGTGCTGGATTTTGTCAAAGGCCTTTTCTGCATCGATTGACAGGATCATATGGTTCTTCTCTTTTTTTTTGTTAATGTGATGTATCACGTTGATCGATTTGCGAATGTTGAACCAGCCCTGCATCCCAGGAATGAATCCCACTTGATCATGGTGAATAATTCTTTTTATATGCTGTTGAATTCGATTTGCTAGTATCTTATTAAGAATTTTTGCATCCATATTCATCAGGGATATTGGCCTGTAGTTCTCTTTTTTTACTGGGTCTCTGTCTGGTTTAGGAATCAAAGTAATACTGGCTTCATAGAATGAGTCTGGAAGTTTTCCTTCCCTTTCTATTTCTTGGAATAGCTTGAGAAGGATAGGTATTATCTCTGCTTTAAATGTCTGGTAGAACTCCCCTGGGAAGCCATCTGGTCCTGGACTCTTATTTGTTGGGAGATTTTTGATAACCGATTCAATTTCTTCGCTGGTTATGGGTCTGTTCAAGCTTTCTATTTCCTCCTGATTGAGTTTTGGAAGAGTGTGGGTGTTTAGAAATTTGTCCATTTCTTCCAGGTTGTCCAATTTGCTGGCATATAATTTTTCATAGTATTCCCTGATAATTGTTTGTATCTCTGAGGGATTGGTTGTAATCATTCCATTTTCATTCATGATTTTATCTATTTGGGTCATCTCCCTTTTCTTTTTGAGAAGCCTGGCTAGAGGTTTGTCAATTTTGTTTATTTTTTCAAAAAACCAACTCTTGGTTTCGTTGATCTGCTCTACAGTTTTTTTAGATTCTATATTGTTTATTTCTGCTCTGATCTTTATTATTTCTCTTCTTCTGCTGGGTTTAGGCTGCCTTTGCTGTTCTGCTTCTATTTCCTTTAGGTGTGCTGTTAGATTTTGTATTTGGGATTTTTCTTGTTTCTTGAGATAGGCCTGGATTGCAATGTATTTTCCTCTCAGGACTGCCTTCGCTGCGTCCCAAAGCGTTTGGATTGTTGTATTTTCATTTTCGTTTGTTTCCATATATATTTTAATTTCTTCTCTAATTGCCTGGTTGACCCACTCATTCGTTAGTAGGGTGTTCTTTAACCTCCATGCTTTTGGAGGTTTTCCAGACTTTTTCCTGTGGTTGATTTCAAGCTTCATAGCATTGTGGTCTGAAAGTATGCATGGTATAATTTCAATTCTTGTAAACTTATGAAGGGCTGTTTTGTGACCCAGTATATGATCTATCTTGGAGAATGTTCCATGTGCACTCGAGAAGAAAGTATATTCTGTTGCTTTGGGATGCAGAGTTCTAAATATATCTGTCAAGTCCATCTGATCCAATGTATCATTCAGGGCCCTTGTTTCTTTATTGACTGTGTGTCTAGATGATCTATCCATTTCTGTAAGTGGGGTGTTAAAGTCCCCTGCAATGACCACATTCTTATCAATAAGGTTGCTTATGTTTATGAGTAATTGTTTTATATATCTGGGGGCTCGGGTATTTGGCGCATAGACATTTATAATAGTTAGCTCTTCCTGGTGGATAGACCCTGTGATTATTATATAATGCCCTTCTTCATCTCTTGTTACAGCCTTTAATTTAAAGTCTAGTTTGTCTGATATAAGTATGGCTACTCCAGCTTTCTTTTGGCTTCCAGGAGCATGATAAATAGTTCTCCATCCCCTCACTCTCAATCTAAAGGTGTCCTCAGATCTAAAATGAGTCTCTTGTAGACAGCAAATAGATGGGTCTTGTTTTTTTATCCATTCTGATACCCTATGTCTTTTAGTTGGCGCATTTAATCCATTTACATTCAGTGTTATTATAGAAAGATATGGGTTTAGAGTCATTGTGATGTCTGTATGTTTTATGCTTGTAGTGATGTCTCTGGTACTTTGTCTCACAGGATCCCCCTTAGGATCTCTTGTAGGGCTGGTTTCGTGGTGACAAATTCCTTCAGTTTTTGTTTGTTTGGGAAGACCTTTATCTCTCCTTCTATTCTAAATGACAGACTTGCTGGATAAAGGATTCTCGGCTGCATATTTTTTCTGTTTAGCACACTGTAGATATCGTGCCAAGCCTTTCTGGCCTGCCGAGTTTCAAAGGAGAGATCAGTCACGAGTCTTATAGGTCTCCCTTTATATGTGAGGGCACGTTTATCCCTTGCTGCTTTCAGAATTTTCTCTTTATCCTTGTATTTTGCCAGTTTCACTATGATATGTCGTGCAGAAGATCGATTCAAGTTACGTCTGAAGGGAGTTCTCTGTGCCTCTTGGATTTCAATGCCTTTTTCCTTCCCCAGTTCAGGGAAGTTCTCAGCTATAATTTGTTCAAGTACCCCTTCAGCACCTTTCCCTCTCTCTTCCTCCTCTGGGATACCAATTATGCGTATATTATTTTTTTTTAGTGTATCACTTAGTTCTCTAATTTTCCCCTCATACTCCTGGATTTTTTTATCTCTCTTTCTTTCAGCTTCCTCTTTCTCCATAACTTTATCTTCTAGTTCACCTATTCTCTCCTCTGCCTCTTCAGGCCGAGCCATCGTGGTTTCCATTTTGTTTTGCATTTCGTTTAAAGCGTTTTTCAACTCCTCGTGACTGTTCCTTAGTCCCTCGATCTTTGTGGCAAGAGATTCTCTGCTGTCCTGTATACTGTTTTCAAGCCCAGCGATTAATTTTATGACTATTATTCTAAATTCACTTTCTGTTATATTATTTAAATCCTTTTTGATCAGTTCATTAGCTGTTGTTATTTCCTGGAGATTCTTCTGAGGGGAATTCTTCCGTTTGGTCATTTTGGAGAGTCCCTGGCGTGGTGAGGACCTGCAGTGCACTTCCCCTGTGCTGTGGTGTATAACTGGAGTTAGTGGGCGGGGCCGCAGTCCGACCCGATGTCTGCCCCCAGCCCACTGCTGGGGCCACAGTCAGACTGGTGTGTGCCTTCTCTTCCCCTCTCCTAGGGGCGGGATTCACTGTGGGGTGGCGTGTCCCGTCTGGGCTACTTGCACACTGCCAGGCTTGTGTTGCTGGGGATCTGGCGTATTAGCTGGGGTGGGTAGGCAAGGTGCACGGGGGGGTGGAGGGGCAGGCTTAGCTCGCTTCTCCTTAGGTGATCCACTCCAGGAGGAGCCCTGTGGCAGCGGGAGGGAGTCAGATCCGCTGCCGGAGGTTTGGCTCCGCAGAAGCACGGAGTTGGGTGTTTGCGCGGAGCGAGCAAGTTCCCTGGCAGGAACTGGTTCCCTTTGGGATTTTGGCTGGGGGATGGGCGGGGGAGATGGCGCTGGCGCCTTTGTTCCCCGCCAAGCTGAGCTCTGCCGTCCGGGGGCTCAGCAGCTCCCCCTCCCTTTGTCCTCCGGCCTTCCCGCTTTCCGCGCAGAGCTGTTAACTTCTGACCTCCCAGACGCTAAGTCGCGTTTGCTGTCGGAACACAGTCTGTCCGGCCCCTCCGCTTTTGCCAGCCAGACTCGGGGGGCTCCGCTTGGCCGGCGGGCCGCCCCTCCGCCCCGGCTCCCTCCCGCCAGTCCGTGGAGCGCGCACCGCCTCGCCGCCCTTCCTACCCTCTTCCGTGGGCCTCTAGTCTGAGCTTGACTCCGGAGACTCCCTTCTGCTAATCCTCTGGCGGTTTTCTGGGTTCTTTAGGCAGGTGTAGGTGGAATCTAAGTGATCGGCCGGACGCGCTGTGAGCCCCGCGTCCTCCTACGCCGCCATCTTCCGAATCCTCTCTATTATGCGCCTTTCTATATGCTCCTACATCTCTTAATTAAGTTTTTAAAAAATGATTCAAGTAAGATGGTCTAAAGGCCAGATCCCCTAAACAAAGCAAGTTGGGAAAGTCTCCACAATCCCAAATGATTAGACAGTTTCCAAGATTGGAAAATCAGGCTACTTTACATACTCAAATTTAATCCTTACCTCTTGCATCATGCCACTTTAGTGTTGTTAAAATATTGGCCAACTTATATTTTAGTAACCTGCTGTCTTGGTAATACACTAATATACAATATGGAAAGTTCCAATTTGGTGACTGAAATCCTTTTGACTTAACTGCATGGAATATGGAGAATAAAACAATTATTATTTATGGCTTATGTGTTGAAATCAGCCAGTAGCTATGGGCAGGATTAAGTAATTAGAGGTTGGAAAAGCAGCTGCAAAGATATTTTAAATATATCATAATTCAAGAATCCTTACATTATAATTGAATGTTTGGTATAATAATCTGAAATTATTTTCACGTCTGGGTAAAGAACATGCACTGGAAAGTGCAATTAGAAAAAATGCAGTGGATAGGAAGATAACAGAGACAAACCTTGGGAAAGTATAATCATGTCTTACAAATGCGTATTTAAGACGCCATCAAGAATAATGAATTAAGGATAATCAAACATGTTATAGAAATATATTTACGTGATGATAATTTCATTTCATTTATTTTCAAATATCATACCCAAGGATTACAGTGCATTTTTCTATCGCCATTTAGCTCTGTAACAAAGCATTTCCCTTTTTTTCTGTTACGGACCTGCTAAACTGAGTCAAAGAGGAGAAGATTGTCTACCTATTTCACAGAATGGAATAGTGCTTACAACAGGAACAGTGTATGTAACTACACTAACATGGGGCGTGGAGTGTATGCCTAGATAGCTTCCGTGAGTCCCCAAAGTAGCAAACGTGCCATTCAACTGACAGAGGCCTCGAGATGATAACAAAGGAAACTATCTAGTGTTCACAGTACAAATCATCACACAGTGTAGACAACCCACTGCCGTCGGAGACATCACAGGTGGCTGCAGTCAGAGTAGACATGATAATCCAAGGCCTGGCCATCCAACACAACCATCGCCAGCCCATGATGGGAGGAAAATACAGTCCTCTCTTCCCTCCCGGAGATAACCAAGAAGAACCAGAAATAAGGGAAATTAGTCACTCATAGCGACAAATATGGAAATAGGAGGTGACTGAATTACTACCATGATGACTATTTCTTTGTTTTTCTGAGCGGAAAATGAAGTTCTGTAATAGGAAACATCTGTGGCCTAAAACCATGTTTACTCATAGAAAAAAAAAAAAAAAAGACCCAAGTGTTTCTCTCTCCCCTTCTTATCAAAATTCTTGCTATTTTTTATCATGTTTTCCCTGTACACAGTTTTATTTGCAATGATGAATCCCCTTACTCCTGCTGTTGGGTCCTCTGCATTCTCTCTCATCCACCATAAATTAGCATTTACAAGGACAGAAAACTATCCATTCGCTATTTTCTCCAGCACTTTGTCATGGACAATAAGCGCAGAGGCCCAACATTCCTCTTATAAATAGGAGATTTACAACTTCTTCAACATTATTCAACATCTTCTTGCTTATGTATAAAAAGAAGCAAAAGAATATTTTTAAAGTCTCTAGTTAAAAAAATATTCAGAAAATGCCAGAACCTACTTATGGAACAGATATAGATCTATAAACAATGATCTCCAAAACATATTCTTTCAGCTTGGGGATGGGTTCCAGTATTGAAATGAACTTAATAAAATAGACTTTGCGAAGACCAGGAATGCACAGAACTCATACAGGCCTCTTAATGTCTAAGAACAAAATGCATCTGATGATCTCTAGGTGGGTATGGGTTTGTGAGATATTAAATCATACAAATACTGTCTGGGTTTTTTTGTTTTTTTTTTTTAATTTTTTTTTTTACATTTGTTTTTGATAGAGACAGAGCACAAGTGGGGGAGGGGCAGAGAGAGAAGGAGACACAGGATCCGAAGCAGGCTCCAGGCTCCTAGCGGTCAGCACAGAGCCCGAGGCAAGGCTTGAACTCACAAACCATGAGATCATGACCTGAGCCAAAGGCGGATGCTTCAACGACTGAGCCACCCAGGCACCCCAATACTGTCTGTTTGATTAAGAAAATTTAAACCAAAAAGACTGAGAAAAAAGAAAAAATGAAACCCAGATACCTTTTTTTTAATGTTTATTTTTGTAAGACAGAGGGTGCGGGGAGAGACAGAGAGAGAGGGAGACAGAGGATCCAAAGTGGGCTCTGCGCTGACAGCAAACAGCCGGGTTCGGACTCAGATCACAAGACCATGACCTGAGCCGAAATCGGACGCCTAACCGACTGAACTACTCAGGTGCCCTGAAACCCAGATACTATTAAGGATAATCAGGTATGACATAGAAAAAGGACAACCACACTAGAGAAATTACCTACTAACCTAAAGGAGAAATGCCTGGGAAGAAGTATGAAAAGAATGCCTTGTCCAGTGCTCAGAGCTCTGGCCATTAACAGAGAGACTGTGGCTACACAGGCCTTTTATCCTGTGAGCCATAGAGACTGAAATCATGATGTCAGACAGTAGACACCATCAGCATCCTCTATGGTAGTTAGAAGGAAGTTCTCCAAAGGCAATAGAAAATGATGGGAAGGACATAAAGAAAATCAGTCCTGGATCCCAGCCATAACATCCTTTGGAACCGGGAGAGGAGTTAAGGAAAGACCATATGTGAGTTTAGGGAGAGAAGAAGAATGTAAAAACCATGTGAATAGTCTAAAAGGCGAACCCAAAAGCAGATAGGACAGGATTCTAGAATCAGATATGTGGCTAGCTAACAATGCCTAGACCTAGTCTCCATTCACCATTCATTCCAGAATCTTCTAGAAATAATTTTGCAAAGGTAAAAATGAGATCATCTCATACCTTGTTTCCTACTTGGGATTATTATGAAGTTTCTAGGAAACTTGATGAGATGCCACAGAAAATAAAAAAGGAGAAATAGTCTGGTTTTAAAGTATTATGCCACTTCACCTGATAATCCTAAATCTAATTTACCTTGAAATTCCATAATTAGATATAAAAAAAAAAAAGCCTTCCAAATGCATGTGTATGAGATGATACTATTTTATGTTCCCGAGTGTCTTTAGCTTTTACTAAATGGTTTTACATGCAGCATCTCATTTTCACCAATGGTGTATAAGTTAAATAGGACAGATATTAATAGCTCTAGTTTATAGTTGAAAATGCTAAGATCAGGCGATTTAAGTTATTATCTCAAGGCCACACAGCTAGAAATGGACAGAGCTGAGACTGCACACCTTTTCCACGTACTTCAAATTTATTTTTTTCATACTATGTGTCCCTGACTTATGGCAATTCCATTACTACAAGTAGGCTATTCCTGTTCTGAAGGCAGGGACGTATCTGGGAATAGAATTTGATTCCTAATAGTGCTCCAGAAGAGAGAGACCTTTTGAAGGTCAACTCAAAGAACTCAGTGGATGACACCAGCATCTCTGCTTATCAACTGTAGGTCTAAACATCTCCTTAGATATTTGGATTACTACCCACTGAAGATACAGATTATCACCAACAAAAAATAAATCCAAGGAGACTTCCAGGGGTGAAGACAAAGTTCTGATATGAGTGGGTTCTGTCACTTTAAGATTATAAGGCTCTACTTTGAAAGTAGTGTAGGTCTTGTGAATTTACCTATGAAATCGCCTCTTCCACTTTGGCCAAAGCCATGGGTTTATTTTGGAGCTATGCAAGGTGTTCATCTCAGACCACAGCTGTTAGCTGACCACGCCTACCCAACAACTTCCCTGGTCCTACCTGTCCTATTGAAGCAAATGGATTTCGATTTTTCTTTTTGTGGAATCATGATATATTACTTCACACTTGGTTAAATTACTAAAAGTCCAGCTTTCATAAAGAATATAGCATCCCTAATTTCAGAAGCAGTCAGTGGGAACATTAATAAGATTCCATAAAAGACATTTGAAGAGATATCCGTGAGTGATTGTGGTTTATACAGGTTCGACAGTTGAAAGCGTCAAGAGTCATACTTCAGCCAAAATTCCTGTATTTTTAAGGCCTGGTAGTATGAAGAGTAATGCAGCTAAGAATGTTCTCAATATTTATTTATTTATTTATTTATTTATCTATTTATTTATCTATTTATTTATTTATCTATCTACGTATTTATTTAACAACAACTTATGGTAACCGAAATGGTAAACACACACATACACATAGCTAGTATAAAAAAATCAACCCCATGATATTTTCTATTCTGTTTTCTTTATTGGAAAGGAAAAGTTCTGGTTATAACTAAGTTGACTTCATGACTCACTCATGTGTCCCGAACCACACTGTTGAAAAAACTAGAAACTGAAAAGGACTGTTAATGACCAAGCTCCTTATATCTCGTTTCCATATCTTATTCATCATACCTATCTCCATCGTCCTGCCCCGGACATGTGTTCAGTTCTGCTACACTTGTCACATCTTTTGAAACCATGCTCACTCCGATTTGGTCTCCCTCTGTACACGTGCCATGAATCTAAGACCACTTCCTTTCATCCAAAGGCAGATAATGAGGTTAGAGTACAGGCAGGGAGAAAGAACTGAGATCTGAATTACAGGTGCACCTCTGAAAAAGAAAACCTGATGAAGGAAAAACAAAGGCACCAAACATAGCCAACTACTTGATTATTTGGCTCCTTTTCTCCTTTATGTTCTCCTCCTTCATCTTGCACAACAAATGAGCAAACTTTTATTATAAACTACTCTGTTGCCTATGACTTCTTTTTATCTACTGAGGATTTCACAAATGCCCCCTACTTAAGGCAAACCTATAACCACGAGGTCTGTCTCATATCTTCATTTCTGTAGATGTGGATACTTGGCTTGCAGGAGGTGAAATAACTTTCCAGTGATGGAACAGACAGGATGTTATGGAAGCTGTTAACCTAGGATATTAATGGACAAATAAGAATTGTTTAGAAGTTCATTACATAATGCACAGTTCAAGAACATGAGCAGTCCAGATACAACATTATAAACTAGCATGTATTAAGCCAGTAAACAGCAGTGAAGCATCCATCATTACTTAAAAAGCTATTAGACCCTTAATCCTTGTGCTATTGCACAATTTAATCACTGCATGACATTATTTTAACAACTCTAGGTACAAGATAAACAATCTTAAATAATCTCCTAATGAGAAACTAAAGCACATGTTTATTTAACTATGGTACAAGAATTTGAAGTAACAACTATTTATTTTGAGCCTAGCAGTGACCAACTTAAACTTAATTTTAGTCATTCTTAAAAAGAGGAACTGAGCAGTGGGGAGAAATACTCTGTTTTACACTCCTCCCGCCCGCCTTGTTCTTCCTAGGAGCTTTCAGAATGTTGAAAATATGGGCAGCAAAAACATCAAGAACTAGAAATTAATCCAAGATGATTTAAGGACTATGAAGGAATTCAAGGAATCTTAAGGCAAGGACAGAAGGATCTATACTTTCCTAGATCTGTAGATAAGACATATTTTTTTTTAAATAATCATAATGAAATATAGGATTAACAACAATTATGGGAGTCACTCAAAATAATGCCTTCAGCCCTTTTTCATGTAAAAGGACTTTCCAGATATAGTGATATTTGAGAAAATCTAATGGGTCGTTGAAGTGGAAAATGGAAGTTAGAAACAGGACAATGAGAAAAGGGTCCTAGTTAGAGCTACGTTGGCAAATGAAATGAAAGCAAATGATGACTGAGAAAGTCTTTGGGTAGATTCATGTGTGCTGTAAGGAGGAGGGTGGCAATTTTTCATTTGCACTTTTTTAAATGCCTTAATTGCCTTAAAATGATGTACATTAGACATGTGTAAAGACATATGTCATACTTTGCATATGTAATACATTATGTGTGTAATGCAGTATCTTGAGCGTTAGCTCAAGTGACCACATGAAGAGAAAAGCCTCTTTCACCCATAAATTCTCAATCCGTATATAAATGTAAACTGACCTGAAGGGAAATAGGTGATATAACCAATTCCTTGGTGAAGTTTTCTTCTGGTGACAGGGGACGGAACAATGCAATTCCCTCTATTTTCTAGCATGTGAGATTTCTAAAATTATGTTTGCACACGATTGAAATTTCCCACACCATTGCGATTACAACTTATAATTTCTTATGTCATTTGTCTTCAGCTATATATATCTTGTGCCTGATACAGTCCTCAGATGAGTAAAATATCCTCAAGGACACAGAAGTCCGTTTGTTTTCAGAAACTTGGTTTTAGAATCCCCAAAGTACTGACGCCTGGACCTCAGTACTGCTGCTCCCACAGAAAGATTCTGTCACCTACTTTTGTATACGTGTTTCACTAAGAAGCAAACAAACAAACAAAAAGAACCGTTCAAACATCAAACCAAACCAGAAGAGCTGAAGAAAGGACGTACTGAGACTATGGATAAACCTACCCACTGAAATAATGATAATGAAAGAAATTATGTAAAGGATTCATTTCTCAAACTAACATTCTTTTCACTGACACAAAAAGATAATGCTTGCAAACTGGTTTTCTGATCATGCCATCTCATACAGTTTCTACTTCGGGTGTTTTCTAACTCCACTTTGAAGGAACATCTGTGTTTACATGTTGGACTGAGACAATCCGCCTAGAGTGACAGGGCCTCCCAATTATTGTTAAAAATAAAAATAAAAATAAAAAATTATAATAATGATACAATTTCCAGTTGTCAGATTTTTTTTCTCCTTAGTTTTTCTTCAACCTTTGGCAATACATGTGCACCAGACTCCAGTATAAATGAATCTAGCTTAACACAGTTATACATTTAGTTATTTTAAATGAATTGTGTCAATATTTCATTCTTCTCTCCCCACAGCACCAGGGTCTAGATAATATGCTTTGTGTGAAATGTAGAGCAGGCATTAAAACCCCCAAATTCAGTTCTTCTTCTAGTGTTTTGTCTTGCAGGTCCAAAAGCCTTGGTACAATTTTTGAGACACTAAGAAGAAAGTATTTCACAGTATTTCTAAAGTTATCGTTGAAAACATGCATAGATCTAAGCAGAAATTAGGTTAAATAATGCTTTTTACCATCCAAAATATTGAAAATCTTAGGATAGAATTCTTTTTTAATATTTTGAAGTTAATTATACAAAATAAACTATAAAAAGAAATGAGTGAAGCAGTCAACAAAGATGCACAGAGCGTTTTCATTGAGGTCCTTATCTAGACCAAGCTTACTAAGCTTATTATTAAGACAGAAAAGTAGGGAGGGGCTAATATAGCAAGGGAAATCAAGACACCTACAGGTTTAGAATAATCTTGTATGTCTGCAAATTAATAATTCTTAAGTAGTGATTATTTCTCTATTTTCTACCCTACTTAAACAAAATTTTTTTTTAATGTTTATTTATTTTTGAGAAAGAGAGACACAGCGTGCAAGCAGGGGAGGGGCAGAGAGAGAGGGAGACACAGAATCGGAAGCCGGCTCCAGTCCCCAAGCCGTCAGCATAGAGCCTGACGCGGGGCTCGAACTCATGAGGCTTTAAGCCATGAGATCATGACCTGAGCCAAAGTTGGCCGCTTAACCAACTGAGCAACCCAGGAACCCCTACCCTACTTTCTAACATTGAAGTTAATCTTCTTGAGTCCTTAGTCAATAACTTCTCATCACTTTCATGTGAAGACAAAAATGGAAAAGTCATAATATTTAGGGTGAATTATAAGGCAGTTTGTGACAAGAAGTGGTCACCCAGAGCCCAACCTATGTACAGAGGGGGGGAATGAATCAACATCACGGGACACCTGCAAACAGGTAAGTTGCGGCACATCGTTGGGAAGATTCCCTCCTTAGACCCCTTAGTAAAGAAAATCATTCTCTTACAGATACTAATGATTGCTGGAAATAATTGTGTGTAGTACCTGCCTTGTGTTCATGGCTTCAGCCCATCCTTTAAGTATCTTATGAGATAAATAGGATTATTAAACCAATTCTTTGACTAGCAAAATTACAAAACTGGAATTCAACCACAGGTCTTTCACATTGGCCTCTAAAACACTGTACTTTGCTACATCTCTTTGGAGACAGAAATCTAAAGAAACGTTTTAAGATAACATAGAGAGTGCAAGGTAAATAATCTGAGAAACCACTGTTTAAACCCTGGGAAATATGGCAGGACTAATGAAAAATCACGGATTAAAAAAAAAAAAAGAGGCCAGTGAAAATCTATGGGTATTTTATCAGAGAAGGAAATGTGATAAGTATTTTTTCCTATCAAACTCTCTAACACTAGAATAGTTATTTAAATGTCTTCCTGGGAAAAGGCCCTTACATGGCAGACATTTTCAATTGGTACAGTTATCCGAGTAGTATCTTCTAAGAATATCAATCCAAATAGAAGAGACCATAAGCGTCTCAACCCCTTAGCAAAACCCAAATAACTTTAAAATAAAATGAATGTAAAATATGCATATATATTTTAAAAGCCTGGATTACCTATGATTTTAGTAAGAGACTCTATGTCATCAGTGTTTCTAACTGCATTACCAAATATGTAAGAGATTATAGATAATTTCCGGCTCACAGTACAATTCTTTGAAATTAACCCACAAATTGGTCGAACCTCTTATTTATATTTTATCAAACCCATCTTTCTGACGTAGGCATTTCTTTTCTTGGGATTCTTACAAAGATAGTTATCGTGCACAGAGTACGCTCTAGCCTTTGGTGGTTTTAATCTCAGTGTAACATCTTTGTGTTTAGTACATTTCTTTTCTTTCATCTAATCATGTACATGCTAAGATGTCAAAACTGAAGTCTTCCGACATATCAGTCATAGGGGCTAGCCAGCGTGTCAAATCCTTTAAGGTTTCGCATTCAGCTTTCCCAAGAAAATTTAAAAATGAGGAAATATCCTATCAAATCCCAGTGAGTGAAACTTATGGTTGGGTCCATGGCAAAATATACTTTCTAAAAATTATAGTTGGAAGTGGGTGTATTGTCTACCGAGAGGCAGGAAAGAGACAGGAACTTTATTACAGATTGTCCTGTAAATTTACAGTACAATTCATACTTCATTTTAAATGCCATCCAAGTACAACATTTCTTGGATATTGGGCTCTCTCACGAAGGATTTTGGATTAACATGTCTATAAGCCATAAAATTTACTTAGAGTACAGTCTTCTGGAAAATGGCCTGGTTCATGTATTTGAGTGAGGGAAGCTAACGCGTGTATTGTATTTGCTCGCTTCATAATGCGGTTCTCTTGAGAACTAGCAAAGTTTCCCCATATTGATGAAAATTTCACTTAACTTGAAAACAACCATCAAGGCAGCAAATGCATTTACGGAGCTAAAGCCTCAGAGGTGCTTAAAGAGAGCAACTGTGTAATTCATGGGCGATTCACCTCTTTGAAGAGACTCATAACAGTGCTCCAGACTTTCTTAACAGACAGCTCATTACTACAGGCTGTCTATGCAGATTGTAAACTTATTACAGGCCCTCAGGGGAGGGTTTTTCTGTTTTCTGTCTCTGGTACTAACCTAGTATAACTTGCCATATAACTGCCCTCTTGCCAGTAATGTTAATGATGGTGATTATTAGTAATAACTCTGAGTAATGAGGTTTTCTTCCTTGTACTCAAAATAATTGTTCCATGTAAATCCACAGCGATTTTTACGGTACGTTAAAGATTAGTAACATTAGAAACTTGGCAAATCTTACTTATAGAGGCATTTTACCTAATGATCTAATCCATCAGTTCCCAAGGCTTAAGAGTCCTGAGACTCATGTAGTTCTGAGGGATCTCCCTTCTTTTCATAGTGGTACTGAGAAACAACTTAGTCACTACACTACATTTTTAGGAGCTTTCTAAAAGAATGCCTTGGAAAGACGTAAGCTCTGGTTTAAGCAAGGAAGGCCGTGAGTCCAGAAATACGTCGAATTTGCGGGAGTTTTGTCCCATAGGGTCAGTGGTATCTATCTTAAGTTTCAGAAAGAAGTTTTCGGATGGTTTGATTTCTAAAGCGATTCAAGATTAATTTTAAACCACAAGGAACTTGGCAGCCAATTTATCGATCGTGGGGACTAAAGTCTGAGAGTGCCAACAAGGAGTTAGAAATACTAGCTATGCTATTCCTTTTCTCCATCTCATCACTTCTGTGTCTCAGAATCTCTGAAAGGGAGAACACAGGTAGGGAGAAAGTTACTCATTCATCGGTACTGGTCTTTATCCCGTTTTTCTCACTTGACAGTCAATCCATCCCGAGGAAGACAGAGGACCACTGTTTTCAGTGAAGAGGGAGGGAAAAGGAGAGGACAGATGTACAACTTGGTTCACTTGTCTTTCTTCTACACTGTGCTATTTGCAAGTAAGGACCGGGCTGCCCAGAGATAAGAAGTCAAGTTCACCTCCTCCTAGGTTTCTTCTTTGTCCAAAAGGAAGTCTCCATCATTGTCACTCTCTCTGGAGCCTTAGATCAATCAGAGCTTTTTAAGACATAGGAAGGTGGTTTGGGTGATAGTCCATGAGTTTTCCTACCTCATCAAGGAGTCTTCAGAACAAACAACAGTGTAAAGAGAGACCAGGAATCCATTGGTAATTCTACCTCTGCTGTAGATGGATTTGCCACACATCCTGAGACTTATTTCTAGGTGTTTGTGCTTGTCTATTCTTATTCCAACATTATCTCATTTTATTCATTACAGTATTATAGCAAGTCTTGATATTCAGGAGGAAAAAGGCATCCTTAATTTTTATTCCTCTTGAAAGATGTCCTAGCCATTGACCGTAGGAATTCACTCACCTCATTAAATGTCGTAAAATCTCCTCTCAGTCGTTTTACTGAACTTGTCAATTAAGTTGGTTGGAATACCCATCTTTGTGATTTGCAATTTTCTCATTAATGAACATGGCATGTATTTATTTATTTCCAGTATATAGTTAATTCAGAAAGCAGTTTGATTTGCTTGATGTATTCTAATATTGTTTTGTTTTCTACTTTATGCATTTCTAGTCTTATTTTTTTTAATTCCTTTAGTCTACAGTCTATAGATTCATCTGGTGAATTTCTCTAATTGACCATATTCATATTTAATCTCTTCAATCTATTTAAAGTTATATAATTGCCTTTAAGGATAACTGACTACATCCAGTAAGTTTTGTCAAATAATACTTCCTTAATCATTTAGTAAAATCTGTTTTATAAATTCCATTAAGATTTCCTTTGAACTCAAGTTACGTAGGAATGCATCGTTTCCCTCCTAAATATCCAAGGTATTCTTCTCTTTGGATTGTTACTTTCACATTTATTTTCATTATAACCAGGTAGATTCAGTTTCTTATTGTAAGGATGTATCGTCTCCCTCTGTCTTCCTATACCTACAACCCTGCATACTCTGTTTATGTGGGCAGCAGTGTTTTTCAGTTTCCCTAAACCAGGAAAGGCTACCTTAGCCCCCAACTTGAAACCAAAAAACTGGTTTCTGTCCTCTTTCTTCTATTGAAACCTCTTAGTTTTTATCATCTTGTTGGAGCAATACTTAAAAATAGCACAGTACACTAGAACAAGAAAAACCAATTTGGTAAAGTCTTGGCCTCAGTCCCACTCATCATTTTGTTTTCTAGTTCCATCTATGATCCAGGGAAATAGTTAACTTTTTAGTCACCTGGCTGTGGCATTTGTCATTTTTCTTTTAAGAAATACTTTAACTACAACCACTAGGTATTTGGAGTCTAAGTAGGTACGTCAAATGATGAGTTTAGCATATTGTCTGGAAAGCCTACCTATTGAGTCATTACTGCACCAACCATCTGAGTTAGATGTTCTTATTCCTTTGGGTAGAGAAACAATCCTACAAGAGTTATAAAACCTGCTAACCAGACGTAATTAAACCCCTTAAAGAGGACGCAGTCACTCCCCAAAACATTTTTATGTAAGTGTTTGAAATGATTTTTGACAGGTAAAAAAATTCTTTAAAAAAATTTTTTAAATTAAAAAAAATACTTCTCGAATTTCTGAAATTCTAGCTTGGCACAGCCAGTGAAATACCGAGATTAAAAGTCTGTTCTAGCCTTCCAAACCCTTTCCTAGGCTTGAGTAAACATTTACAAATATACATATGCAACGTTATTTTTTTTAAATGGCTCTTTATTTATGTAATGTACTGCAACCTGTTTTTCTTAATATGTTGTGAATATTCCTTGGGGCACATTGATCTAACTTCTTTTTAATAGCTGCATGACATTCCGTAGAATGGATATAAAATGTTATAAATCATTTTGTTGATGGATACGTGGGATTTTATAAGGTTTTAGGAAATTGTATTTAATATTATTAAATAATAAATAAATAATAAATCTATGTATATTAAATGAAATCTCTGTAGCCTTCCCATTGCCTGTAATTTGAACCTCGTTTGCTTTCTTTACTATGCCACGTCTAGTCTTCTTTACAGTGCATATATCCAAGAGAAATCAAGGAAAATAATAAAAAACAGCATGCCTCATAATAATGTATGATTATATCTCAAATTCTTTCTACCTAGAATTGAAGAAGCTTTCTGAATTCTAATTTCTGCAAGAATTGCATTTTAGTTGTATTATGAATTGTGCTTCAGTACAGGAGAGTTTTCTAGGAATGATTATTTTTCATGACTGGTCAAATTTGACCATTCTGAATTTATTGGGAAATGTTGTATGGGTCTCTGGGTCATGCAGTCCAAATTTCCCATTTAATTTCACAAGGCAATATATGCTTTGGAGGCAGGGTGGCAAAAGATTCCAGCTACTGATCTGAAGAAAGGGGCAATTATCTCACTTGAACATACAATTAAAAACATCCTTCTGAAGGCTAAATGTGGCCAAAAACTGATTAACTGAAAAATGATGTCTTAGATATGTATTCCTTGTGTCCTTGACCTTCATTACTTAATGTTACCATTTTCTTGAGTCCCTTTGTAAGAGTCGCCAAGAGTACTGCTTGTAGAAGCATGCGCAGAAAAGGATCCCAGATTTTAAAAATAATTTTCATACAGCAATGGCAATATTTCACGAGCAGCCACCCTAAGCTTTACATGTGAGTTTTAGCTCACAATGTGAGCCAGAAAACAGAAGAGTGTCCGAAGGAGAAGATAAATCAATGCGAGACGTCCAACGTCACCAATGCAAGCAATAAGATACATCATTCATAGTGAATTGAAAAAGCAATAATATAAAATCAGAGAGGGTATCAGTTCTTTAATTTAGTTGAGCTGTAATTATATAATGAGAACATTGGCTCCTTTGAAACAATTTGCAAACAGTGCTGGGCCTTCTGTCACTTGGACCAATGGATCCATTCATTCCAAGACTTGATTTCCTGTTCCGTTTAGCATACCATTAGTTGCAGGTAATTGTTGAGAGGATACTCTGTTACAAAAGCTACAGAACTCTCAAGCATTTCTGTGCAGGATAGGTGCCCTGAATAAAGGATCCTGTTTCCCTGGTGTCCTTCATTATGTTTGTCTCTTCACACAATTGTGTGATTGTATACTGCTAAATACTTATTTGGTGGTAATGGTGCATTTCAAATTAGTGACTCAAATAACAAGAACGGAGGAAGAAAAGAGGAGAGAGTATGATCTTTGCCGAGTTATCCACCTGCAAGTTTCAGCTGAGTCAATCGGGGAACAGAATCCCATGGTAATAATTTCAAGAGCTTTTGCAATGACTGGGTGAAGCAATTCTGTGAAGAAAATATTTGAAAAAAAAAATTTAGATTCTCTAAAACTTAAATTCTATTTACCTAGACCTGCAGTTGCTGTCTTCCCAGCTCTGCAACCTTGTTTCTTACTCCTTTTCTACATTCAGTTCTTTGAATTGTGAGAGCAAGCAAGAGCCTCGGCAAGCTTTTTCACAAAGAGGAAGTGTCATCTCCTGGATTGGCATGTCTTTAAATTGTGTCTTCCAGTTTAAATAGAAACGAAAGGACGCTTTCCCACAATAATGTTGAGTAGACGCGGCAGGGTTACCCCTTCCCATGTGTTAGCTTCCACGCATCATAGAGATGGAGCAGTAGGAAATGTGTGCTTCTTATGTTTGCGCGTTTTTTAAATTAATACCCTGCATTTAATTATGTAGATTGTTCTATAATTAGCAGACACTATGCAATTTGGTTAAATAGCATGAATTAAATATTGCCTTAAACAAGTGGGTCTGGAGTATTGAAATATTTTTCATATCCTTTGGTGAAATTTTATCTGAAGTCTATATGAATGAATTCCTCTGAGGAAAGCAACTAAAGTTAAAAGCATGAACTATGTAGGGGTGCCTGGGTGGCTCATTCGGTGCAACGTCCGCCTCTGAATTTTGGCTCGGGTCCTGATCTCACTGTTCGTGAGGTCAAGCTTCACATCGGGCTCTGCACTGGCAGTACAGAGCCTGCTTAGGTTACTCCCTCTTTCTCCCTTCCTCTGCCCCTCCCTTGAGCTCTCCCTCTCCTTCCACCCCCCCCCCCGCAAAATAAATAAATAAACTACAAAAAAGCATTAGCTATGTAGTTTATAATTTAGAGTCGCCTAGCAGCTAAATGATTGAGAACAGAACATATACTTCCTTTAGCCCTTCAATATCTTGAAAATACCAGTAGGACGGTGAGAGCCAGAAAATAAATATATGAAACTCTAAAAGATTTTCAGACCAGTCAATGAATGACATAAACATCCTGCGTGAAAATTGAAGGGTAACTACAAAAAAAAAAGAAAAAGCATGTCTTCATTTGCAGAAAGCAAGACATGGAAGTGATTTCATCGAATAGAGTTGATTGATTCATTATCTTTGACCAGCATCGTGATAAATGTGTCTGTCAGTCAAATCTCAAACCTTCCAAACCTCAGCGTATGCTCTATTCAGTTCAACTTAACAGCACTCACCTGTCTGACAGATAGTATAGCAGCATTGGCTTCACCAGCTTAAACACTAGGAACGATTTTGTAAAGTATCGAATAGTCTATCCCTGGTAATATGTGAACACGGCGCTGCAATTATTCATTTGATTTAACCCATTCCCATTTACATCAAAGGTTGAAATGCCTTTCTGTGTATTAGCAAGCTGCTCTGCAAGAAAAGAATTACCAAAAGGCAGAGTTTTTATTTCCTCTCCTCGGTCTGTCTGCAAAGATATGGGAGTGAGTCATGCATAGGAAACTTATTTATACTTGCATGCCATACAGAGTTTCCCCAAATGTACTCATCTGCAAATGTTTTTCCCAGCATTGCGAACAATGACCTTGGCCAGAACAATGGTGCATCTGGGTCCTCAAATTCAGTCACCTGAACAAGAAATAATGTTATAAATTGCCCGGTGATGAACTTCTTGACTGAAAATCGAGAAACTTAATAAAAAAATATCACTGTGTTTCCAGAGCAGTTGGAAAAGAGAATATTTATATGAAATCCAGACTGAAGTCAGATTTTTCTACTGGAAAATGTATTTTTGCACCAGCAAACTCAATAATTCAAACTTAATAGTAAAGGGATAGAGAAATGGATGCGAAATTGGCAGAGAGTTGGCCTACCACCTCTCAAGTGCAATGCCGTGAGCCATAATTCTCCGGGGTCAAGCATCTGTGAATGAGAATTGCATCAAAATAGCTAAGTGATGGGCCCATGTCTCCTTAAAGAAGAGTGAAGGGGAAAAGATGTATCTGAAGTTGTGCTCTGCGTTAATTGTCAGTAATACGACAAAAGTGTCGACATTCCTCACATAGGAGAGTAGAACACACTCGCACAACCAGAAATTGTAAATAGGACGTCAGCAGAAATAAGCCTCCACATCTACTCTGTTACAAAGTTCCTAGGTTACTCTGGGAAAACAGCAATTTGGAGTCCTTCTACTCGGTAAACAAAAGGGGCTGGGCTAGATGACTTCTAACACCCCTAAAACATTAAGATTGTTGTTCTGTGAATTACCAGAGTAGGATCCTAAGAAACACCAAATATTATGGATAGCAAAACTACCTTTAAAAAAATTACAGAACAAAATAAATTACTATTCATTAAATACTGTATGCATTGTACCCTTTACAAAGAATGTAGCTACTATTCTTTCTGTTAAAAAAAAAACCTGAAAATACCCTCATTTATTTTATACTTGGATCTAACTTTATTTCCAACCCGTGGTCTTTAAAATGAGAGAGAGACAGAGACAGAAAGGGAGAGAGAGAGAGGTCCTAAAGAAGAGAAACTGCTGACACTGACATTATTTAAGTAGCATCATGTCATGTAAGTTCTGGACTAATTTATAATATAGACCATAAGAAACACACACTGGTCATTTTTTTCAGCAAAGACAGTTTTTATGACCCATCTTCCTGACACAGAGAAATTTTTCTACTGCAAGTATTAGCTAAGACCGTAGGGTTCAAGAGAACAAAAATTACTTCAGTGAAATTTTTTCCAATTGCTTTGAGGACATAGCAATATTTCATCACTTTGGAAGCAGTTGTTTTTCTGAATTAGGTGATGACAAAAATATAATTTTTCTGTAGGAACGCTACATCCTATTTGCATTACTGAAAAGTGTGCAAGGTCCCCATTAACCAGCATTACGAGTTCAGGTCCGGAGTGAAAGGGCTTCCTTGGTGGTCTGTGTGCTTCTAACAAGACTCCATTTTAAAGGGAAGGTTTAGACAAAAGGGCCGTTAGCTAATTGTTTTTAATTAAGAATCAAATGTATTCCTAAGAGGGTGGTATACTTTTATCGTAATTCAAGGGCAGGCTGACTGTGAACCAGGTAGGAAATGCAGGATTAGAGAATCTATCTCTCAGTTCTGTGATCTGATGTTTCCAGGATTTGTCTCATCATTCCTGTACCTATGATCGATTGAGTAGGGCTGAGCTTGCACATAAACATCCATCGTTCCTGCCTTCACCCAACCCGCCATAACTAGACCACTAGTGGAATTCTCTTAAAGTGGCCAAAGTCTTTTGCCGTCTTTAAGCAGACGTCCCTAAATGAAGAATATATTTTCCAGCTGTGCAGAAATACATGGTACATTTTACATTCTACAAGTACAAAAAACATGGTGTATATAGGCCACTGACCGAAGGACTATAGTTGGCTATCATTTTACTTATTGTCAATGGGCCATTTAGAATTAATCCAAACAAATCCTGGAAAAGTGATGGAAACATAAAAATTGTCTTTCTGGTATTTTTGAAACCTTACAGCTTGAGAAGAAATTCATATTTAAGAGTCTTATACACAGGACCCCAGAATGAGAAATCAGTATTCCCTCCCAAACTCTAGCAGAAACTAAATTAAAATTCTGAATCCATTTATCCGAACTAAATGGTAGCGACCAGTGCCTTTCAGAAATGTTTACAATTGGCCCTCCTTTTGGACTCTTTAGTGATTGATTTGAGATTCGACAGTAGGTAAACACTATGCTATTAGCAAACCTGGTCTGCGTTTCGACCAACCTCTGCAGGGCTGCAGTCACAGGGATATGGCATCTTTAAAAGTTAACCAGGAACTTCATGAAGATGAGGAAATAACTCAACTCGAAAGCATTTGGTGCTGAAAGCCAGGGTCTATGAAACAGGCTCTTCCAAGGAGATACCTCAACACTGTTGATAAACTAGAAGAAGGTTTCTGGACATTTGAGACATCACGTACTTGTGATAAGTTGACGGTCAAGAAGTTGCTAAATAATCAAATCTGTCACCAAAAAGATAGAAGCTGAAAGTAGTTTGGTTACATAATTGCTTGCTTTCCTGGTCGAACGCTATGATCATAATGACCGTATGATGAGTTAAGTTAGGTCTCTGCAGTTTGATTTGTACTGGATGGAATGCCCCTCCCCCAACTCTGCTGGAAAACCAGGATCATCGTTACAGTCGTCTTCACGGCAGTCCAAGCGCACATCACATGTCTGTAGCATTTTGTAGTTTATTTCATTTAATCCTCATAGTAGTCCTGGGCGAGAACACAGGCAAGGCGTAGTAGAAAAAGAAACAAGGTTGAGGGGAAATGCATAAGGCCTGCGTTTGAATCCATGGATTGTCTTTGTAAATTTGAGGAAATGATCTAGCCTTTGTAAGCCTCCGTATCCTAATAGTTAAACTGTAATAAATAATATTCACCTTACGGAGTTGCTGTGGCCACTGGCGTGTAGGATGTAGAAATTTGTCATTGTTCACATTTCATGAGTGACCAAGTTCAGATTTGGAAAATTAGGTGACTTGTGTCAGATCACACAACTAAATGACAGGACTAGACAGGAATTCAGGAATCTGAGAATTCCACCTTTTACGTTCAGTTCTCAGTAGAGCTCTCAGACCCAAATAAACCAAACAACCTGAGTAAGAGTTACTCTTCCAGACTCTAGCAGACTCTCCTTTGTCACAAGTCCTGTAGTACAATCTGTGTACCTTTGGGGGACCTATTAGCACTTGTATAATAAGTGACAGGTGAAATGATAAATGTTCAGCTACATAGATGGATATATAGACAGTATGAAAGAGTTCTTCTTTATTTAAATATACAGTAAGTCCCTCAAAGACAAAGAATCAGACTTACATTTATAATGTGTCTGCTCAGTATTTTTGTGATGCTTTCCTTTTAATGCTTACTTTCTGGTGAGTTTTTCTATCTATAGAGGGTAATTTAAAATTAGGATTTTGACATACATCCTTTTTTTAATTTTTAAGATGAGAATGATGTGGATATGGTCAACAGGTGGCATAAAATTGTCTATTCAATATCACCAAGGAAATAGAAATTGTAGTGCATTTCACTACAAATTGTGATGACTCAGACTCCCCAATGTGGAGGGTTCTTCCCAGTGTCTGATGTGTCTTTCCATAATAACGCGCACCAAACAGGATGAATGATGGCCTCGGAAAAGAAAAGCACTCTCACTCATGATAAACCTTTTACTGTCATGTATTTGGATTGATTTAAATTCCTCAGGCCCAGAGACGAGTATTAACCCTAAGCATGATGTGTAGTCTGAACGTCTTCTTGTTTAAAATTTGGCTTCAGCTCTTGGTTCCCCTAAAGTTCAATCATTTGACTCATCCTAATTTTTTTTTTTTTTTACGTAAATCAGTATCAAAAGACTTTAATAGACATTTGGTCCGTAGGTAAATCATGCAGAGTAAATTTTACAGATGATTATATAAGATTTCTTCACAGTCGTTCTTAACTACCCATTGCATTTTATCACTGAAGCCAAAAAGTTATCCCTGAGGCTTAGTGAAAGATTTTTTTTAATTTTGTGTTTGCCCCAGTTCAAGTTCTGCTTGAATATCCAAAACAGCTAATTAGCCTTCTCCTCATAATAATTACCAAAAAATATGAAGGTAATTATTAAAGTAACCTTAAGCTGCTATATTTTAAGCTGCTGTTCAGCATCCAGTATAATTACCCCAATTCTTATGGAATTGCAGCAAACATATCTGCAACCTGTTCATGCACCTGTATAATCATCTCCAAGCTAAAAAGACTTTCTTGAGTTAAACTTCACTCAGGTTCAACATATGCACCCAGGTTCAATGTAATTCAGAAGGGAGGGAAGTTTTCCTGTTTGCTACTTTTTCAGGGGTCGGGGGGGGGGGGGTTAGGGATCGTATTTAGGTCCTTATTGCTTTTGTTTTGCTGTAAATGTTACTTTCTGAATACACTAGTCGAATTTGCACTTTTAAAAAATAATCCCTCTCACCCATTTCTAATAAGTCGCTTTTCTGTGGATTAGTGGGATACACGTTGCCACATCAACATAAAAGTTAGGAAACGGGCACGCAATTTAGATGAAACTGAACATTTCTTGAAGTGGCTAGACTTTAACTTGTCGTGTGATTAGTAATGCCAGGATAAAACTGCCTTGATACGTGAAGGGATTTTCGTTTTCACAAAGAATGTTTATTTCCTGGGGTTTTTTTTTCTCTTTTATTCTACCGGTCGATAAGATGCTAAATAGCTGTCTTTTTCACAAAGTATAGGGTTTTGCCTTGCCTTTAACTTTTCCACAGCTCCTTATTCCCATATTCAGACGAGCTTCTGGGGTCTCATCATTGTTCCTACGGTATGATGGTCTCACGCTTTCCTGGTCTTTGCTTCTGTTGAGTCACTACAGAGAAGACACTCTCCTGTTCACCAGGGCCCCCTTGAAATCGCTCTACTGCATTCCTTAGCACAACACAGACTTTATCATTCCATTCTTTGATATTCCGTATTCTTTTCGTCTTTCGCGTGTTTCCCTTGTCTCTCCAACTACAGCATAAGAATTTGAGGGTGAAAACTTTGTCTTTCGCTTCTTCTGTATCACTCAGATGGCCCTAGCACATGCTAAACACACGATGTATGTCCAATAAATAGAGTATTTCATGCCCGAGGAGAGGATTCAACAAGAACAATAGCATGTTTATTACTTAATCTCAAGAGTATCAAGCATAACGACCTGTTTTACTTAGACACAGTGCCGCAGAAAGCCAGGTAAATCCATAAAGTTCCTGCTTTTGTCTCTTACATATGTATTTACATCAAAACATTTTTACATATGTAAAAAGACGGAAGAATTGCTGGAGTTTATTTATCTAAAAAATAAAACTGGGAAACAATATTTGCTATCATTTTCCAGACTGCTTGCTTGTGCTTAAGGGCATTTCTACCCAGCTTTTGAAAACAAGGCATTCTATTTCTGTTAGTGACAACAGGTCTAAACACAGCAAGAAGAAAAAAAAAAAAAACCAAAAACTGTGTAACTCATATTAATGAATCAATTAGTATGTGTATGATGGATGCAGTCTCAATTTTACAGGCAGCTACTTGTCCCGTCCAGAACCCTATCAGTCTGTTACCATTCATCATGAGTCAACGGTAACAAAACAGGGAAAGGGATATTCTAGACCATAAGTCAATTCTGACTACTGCGGTTTCACATCTGTTTGCTTCATTTTGTAGTAGCTGATACTCGTGTCCTTTTATGACTGTGTTACTTTAGAGACGGCGTGGCTGGAAAAGAAATGTGGCCACCTCCCTGCAAATCTCAGACTCTCATGTGTGGCTGGGTGTGATCAAAAGCTCAGGCCAACGTTGGCGCCTCCCCCCGATACACACTTAGTAGGCAAACTGATTTGTTCACAAAGCTTTATGATCTGTGCGTTTCTTCCCCTTTCCAAAAACATGGGCGAATATGCGTGGGACATAAATTCACATGGGCAGTAGTGACCCAGGATGTAGCATTATGTATCATGATTCCCATTCAGTGTTGAAAGAACTTCTAACAGCGAGGAAAAGGTTTATATGAGAGTACAAATAAGAAGGCCACTGGGGCACCTAGGTAGCCCAGTCGGTTAAGCGTCCGACTTCGGCCCAGGTTATGATTTCACGGTTCACCGGGTTCAAGCCCCGAGTCGGGCTCTGCGCTGACCGCTCGGGGCCTGGAGCCTGCTTCGGATCCTGGGTCTCCCTCTCTCTCCACCCCTCCCCCGCTGACGCTCTGTCTCCCTCTCTCTCTCAAAAATAAGAAAAAAGGACTACATTTTTGAAGGGCCTTTCTCAGCTCTCACCACGTCCCTCCACAAGTGATCTTTATGTCACAGTTTCTCTCTCACCTCCTCACGCCCTCCCTATGTTGCCCCAGCTTCCCAACATGGCCACCTTTCCATTTCACGTCACCTCAACGTGGTAAACTTCCCGGTGGTAACACTTTTCCTCCTACAACCAAAATCCAGACATTTTTGTAAACTCCAGAAGAGACAGTAGTTGTGACCTTACCCGGGCACACTCAAATCCTCTATTGTGAATGAAGCCTCCACCTTACCCCCATCCCTCCCACCACTTCACGCCGTAATCGTTCCGTCACATGTGAATGCCATGTGAATATCTGGCTTGATGGCGTAAAGCTGGTTCTCTGTCCACGGGGAAAAAGGCTTTCTACCCGCCCGCACTGAACTCAAAAGGTAGCATGAGTGTCCCTGTGTGCCCCAGGACCCCCACTTCCTGAGGGGAGACTACTCTCCCCTCTAGCTCATACTGCCTTCAAGTACCTTTAGAGAGAAGTGATTTCTGTGGAATGGGCTACTGAACCTAATATAATGAGGAGGCGTGTTTCCAACTGTAGTATCCAGTGCTCCCAGCACATGGTATCCAGAAGGATGCAATGACTATGAAGGGAACAGAAGCCTCTCGATGACAGGATGCAACCTGAATGCAGTAAGTGGGAGAGACGAGTTGTTATCTTAGCACAAGTGAGTTGACCCATATCAGTGGTCTGATATGTTTATCAGCTGGTGCCTGCCGAGGACCGGGACCGTGCTTTCCTGGAAGCCATCACGGCGAAAGAGGGGGAAATGTAGTTTGGAGTTCAGGCAGCAAGAATCCTAGTTCTTTTGGTTGATAAATACGAGCTCTTGGGCAATTTACTTATAGATGCTGTTCAGCACTTACTTTTTTCTACAACTACATAGTGGGAGTATAAGAATGTTTACATCACACAGTTGCTGTGAGAATCAAATGAGTATAGGAATGTAGAAACTACCTGGCATGGTGCCCAATTAGATGTTGCTGGGGTTGCGTCCCTACCCCCTCTACTTGAGTCTGCCCTCCAAGGAAGCTGTGCTGACCCAGGCGTTGGACTTACCTGCCTGCCTTCCTGGATTTGTCAACGAACCTCCTATTACTGTTCCTCCATTTCTTTGTGTTGTCTTTCTGCCAGTCCACCTCCACTCATTGTTTTTTTATCCCAAACATATTTAATACATGCCTTCTCTGCACCAAGGTCTGTACTGGGCAAAGGAATAGATTGTCCTCATGGACTGTGTCACCTAATGGTCCTGGAAACCCTGAGATGAACTTCTGTCTGTTTGGCCGTGTCTTCAGCTATTGTTTTTCTGCCACTACCTGCCGCTACCTGTCATCTGCCAGACCACATCCCACTCACCCTGCCTGTCTTTCCACCCGGGGCCTATTTGAGCCTAAGTCATGTGTGTGCCTAAAAATGGTGGCCTCATTCTCTCTCTCCCATCCATTGCAGTGTACGTGACTCCACAGCATCCGTCCTTCAGGCACTCTGTACGAGTTTTGTCACCAAACAGTCTCGAAGTAGGTATCATTTTTTTGTAATTCTCAGATGGCTCTCCAAGATTTTCTGCCTTAATCTCCAGGACTGTGAGTACAAAGAGATGCATCACTCTTATGATCATGTTACCTGATATAGCAAGAGGAAGTTTCAGATCCATTTGAGGCTGCCAATCAGCTGACTTTGAGTTGAGCAAAAGGGAAGTTACCTGGATGGGTCTAATGTAATCATAGGGACCCTTTAAAAGCGGAAAGTTTTCTCAAGCTGCTGATAGAAATCAGAGATTTTAAGTATGAGAAGAAGTGCAACTGACCCTCAGGAGCAGAAAACAGGCCTGCTGGTAGCCAGCAAGAAAACAGGGACCTTAGTCCTATAACCACAAGGAATTAAATCCAACCAACAACTTGAATGGGCTTGAAAGAGAACCCTTCCTCAGAGCCTCCAGGTAAGAGATCAGGCTGACATCTTGAATTTATCCTTGTGAGGCCCTAAGCAGAGATCCCATCTAAGCTTGACTGGACTTCTGACCTATAGAACTATGAGATCGTAAGTAGGTTGAAGATATTAAGTTTGTGGTGGTTGGTTACGCAGCAATAGAAAACTAACACAGAAGTGTCCCCTCCTCTCCTAATTTAAGATATTCTGTTTATCACTGGTTTTCAACCATTGGATTTTGTCTCTTGGCACAGTTCTTTTTTTTTTTCCTGCTTATAGTTTACTGAGCTTCCTTTATTTATGGATGTATAGGTTTTTTTAATCAAATTTAACTTTTTTCCATCATTTCTTCAATATTTTTTTCTATCCCCTTATCTCTTTCTTCTCCTTTTAATACTCTAATTATACATATATTTGGCCACTTGATGCTACCCCAAAACTCACTGATGAGTTGTTTTTCAGGCTTTGTTTGTCCCTCCTGTATTACATTTAAAATAAAATTTAAAATAAAACTAGATGGTATGTATTACTACGTCATCAAGTCGACTACTTTCTTCTGTAGTGTCTACCCTGCTAATAATCCCATCCAGTTTTATTTTTATCCCAGACATTTAACTTTTCATCTTTAGATGTTAAATATGCATCTTTTTTATATCTTTCTTGTCTCTTTATTATACCCTTTCCTTCCTCCATCTTCCTGAACATGTGAAGTACATTTATAATTGCTGTTTTAATATCCTGGTCTACTGATTGTCCTCTCTTTTATGTTTGGCTTTGTTTCTATTCATTGTTTTTTTTTTCTTCTCTTGGTTATCGGTTATATTTTCTACTTTTATGCATACTTGTTCATTTTTTATTGGGTGCTAGAAATTGTGAATTTTACATTGTTGGATCCTGAATTTTTGTTTTTCAGTTGCTTTGGGGCTTTTTGCGGTGATACAGTTCTATTACTTGGAATTAGTTTGATTCTTTCCAAGACCGCTTTTAAACTGTACTTTTAAACTATACTGTAAAAAGTCCAACCTTTAGTCTGGGGCTACTTGGGCACCGCTACTAAGGCAGTACCCTTCTGAGGACACTATGCAATCTTCCAGTGTGTTGGGAGATCTTCTTGTGTCCAGCAGGAGTACAAAATATTACCAACCCTGTCTCCAGTGATGGTCTCAACTATTTCTTTGTACTGATTCTTTCCCTACTCCTCAACTCAGTGAGACCACCAGATGCTCTTTGGGTTTCCCTCCCTGATCTACCTGCTGGAAACTCTCCCCCTGACATGAGTTGAAATACGTATAGGGCTCATCTTGTTTGTTTTCCTTCTTCTGGGGATCAGTGTTCTGTGCCCCTTATTTTCCAACAAGTGCAACTCATTGTTTCACAGATTCTTCCTGGTTTTCTACTTATGTAATGCATGAAGGTAAATTGGAACCCTGTCATCTGATCATGGCACCAAGTGGAAGTTGTTGGCACCCAGAGTTCATAAACTCAAGGACCATATACTCAAAAACCTATAGAGGCCCAGCAAGTAATTCAAATGACATAAGGGATTCCAGTGGACAAAAGCAGGGCTCTGGCCAATAATTTGTACTTAAAAAACAAAGTCTGGGGCCAAAAAATCTTATGTCCTGCAGTCTAGCAGGCCACCATTTTGTGCATTCGGTTCTGAACCCTTTCTCTTTCCATCTCACCTCTGAGTGTAAAACTATTAGAAACTCCTCTCTTGCAAACCTCTTGTAGGATATGGATGTGTAGTGTGCATTACATTCAGTACATTAACTTTTAAGGATGTTTGCATTTTCCACCACAACTATAACTATGCAGTATCTCTTTTCAGAAAAAGTGAGAATTTCAGCCAAAATCTGAGGGAGGTCTTTATGGGAGATGGCTTATGTGAGTGGAATGGGGGATGAGAAGAAAACAGAGTTGAAAAATGGACAAAAACCCCACTAACAAGCTCTCAAAATGACACCTGTTGTATCCTGAACAGTTGAATCAGAAGTGCAGTTGCTGAACGCTGAGCGTTATGAGAACACAAGCAGTGATACTTGTAATTACTTTTCAGAAGATCACAGCAGTCTTCCAGCTAACTGGTGGATCTAACCAAGTCTCAATGCCTAGAACATAGATGTGAATTCACAGGTTCTCAATACATGTGTATAGTTAGTGTATATTCACAAATTTGTTTAAAAACACAGTGCCTACAACATACTTTCAGTAACATGTCAAATGGTGATAGAAAAACCCTGTGCCTTGAAAAAGTAGTCATTAAACACACACACACACACACACACACACACACACACACACACACACACAAGGAAGTGGATAACTGTTGTTCACAAGCATCCTTAAAATTTGGTCTAATATTTTTATGCATACAGTAACCAAACCACAAAATGGCAGTCTGGGTGCGTATCGTCTAGCTGCCTGTTCCTGCCTGAGCTCACAGCAATAGCGACAACAAAGCCAGGACTGAAGGTAGGACTTCATGTTCAGTGGAGTCATCAACTCACTCAACTTCTAGAGGAATAAAAAGACACTCGGTAAAATCATCTGCGAAACGTACCTAGAATGGTTGATTGGATCAGTCGAATTCTGCGAACTAGAAAGGTATTTTACATCTCAGGAACTTTGCAGGGGATTTTGAGGAAATAATAATACTGTCCAGTTTCCCCACCACCACCCCGGAACACGAGAAACTTGAGGTTTTGCATACTTCAACCTAAAAGAATAAATTTGTGAGACAAAGGCAGTTCTCAAATAAGAATACCTGAGAAAACATATGATCCAACAGATAAATGATCAGTAACCACTGAATTCTCACTATGAGAATCTATGTGTCTAATAAGGGCTCTACATCCCATTGTTTCCACATAAAGGTTGCTCGATGCAAATGGCAAAAAAAAAAAAAATCATTCATTTCAATAGCTGTATGCAAATTATTTTTTTAAAACCACCAAGTGAAAATAAAGCCGAAGCCTTCTCAGACCTAAAACAAAGTTAATTGTAGTCCAATGGTCATGATTTTAACCCAGCCAAGACCTTCTCCAGGGCTAATCTTAGGAGAAGTTGAGAGTACTTGTTGTGACTTAAGAGCCATCAAATACACGAGGCGTTCTAACACATTCTTAACAAGCTCGTCATATAATTTCCTACAGTCCACCAATTGGGAAATCATGTTAGTTGGCTAGTATGATGTGTATTTTAAAGGTGAGGTATTTGTTGAAAGTGTTAAAGACTGGATAATGACGCAGGAGTTACGATGAGTTGTTTTAATTAGATTTCAGAGATAGGGATACCCCCATTTCCTTCATCCATTCAGTAACGAAGTCCTATTGATCCTTTCATGAATCCTTTCTTTCTTTTTGGCTTTTTTTGGCTCCACTCCCATTACAAACGCTCTAGTTTAGACCTTCATCATTTCTCATCTGGATTATTACAACAGTTTCCTAAAGCCTTACTACACCCCAATCCTTTTTTGTCCCACAAGTGTATTATGATACGATGCTTCTTCATTTAAAATCTCTTTAATGACTGCCTAATACAAATGGATAATGTGCAGATGTTTAATGAGGTCTCTAAGGCCCTGAGTAACAGGCAGCTGACTACCTTTCTCAACTCATTGCTCACCCCTGGCCAAATGCTCTAGCCAAAACCCAGAATCCCCAGAATAGCACCTGTCAGCTTACCTCCTTAGTTATGCACGTGCCATTTCTCTATGAAAAATTCTCCGTAGCTCCCCACATACCACACTTCCCCCTGGCCCATTAGTCCTCTGACAGAGTGGTTAACTCCTACTTATCCTTCACGACCCATCATAGATCTCTCGTCTTTGATTCCTCCCTGATAATGTCCAGGGCACCCCAGTGCTATGGAAAATTATCTTCCTACACCCATAGCCTTTGGCACATAATCCGGTAAGAGTAAATATAGTAATCATGTCTCACAACAGGACCCTTGAGTAGTATAAGCTATTTGAGGGTAGGATTGTGTATTTATCTTTATCTTTCCTAGGGACTCATATTGGGCCTTCTGCTCAATACATTTTTTGAGTGGATGAATGAAAATGTTGGGAGAAGTAATTTTGACAATAAAAAAATACAACACTTCTATGTTTTTTAAAAAAGGTTTCTGTATTTATTTTTATTTTGGAGAGAGAGAGAAAGAGAAAGCAAGCAGGGAGAGGGGCAGAGGGAGAGAGAGAATGTTAAGCAGGTTCCACCCTTAATGTGGAGCCCAACATGGGGCTCGATCCCACGATCCTGGGATCATGACTTCAGCCGAAATCAAGAGTCAGACACTCAACCAAATGAACCATCCAGGCACCCCTTAGATACTATGTGCCAAGTACAGTGGCAAATTGTATTTGTTTTATCTTGACCACAGCTTGCCTACAGATTCATTCATTCATTCATTCACTCATTCATTCATTCATTCATTCTTCAAATAGTTACTGAGAAACTATCATATCAGGCTTTTTTCTGTATCCATCAGGATCTGGCAGGAAATTGAATGTAAACTCAAACTGAGTTTTCTAGAGAGAATTTAATATACATAGTAATTTACCAAAGTGTGAGCACAGTGAAGATATAAACAACAAGGGGTAGTGTAGCATCTCTATTCCTATACCTTTATAAGTAATCCCTGTGTTCATACATTCCCTTTGAATTGTCAAGATTTGGATGTACCATCTGTCTGCTGGTGAGACAAACTGATGCAAACATATATCCAGAATTCCATCTGGAAGACTAGCCTCTGCCACCCAGGCCACCATCATCAGTCGTGGCCCCTCTCCCATCTCCCTGCTTGTTGCCCTCTCCATCCCGTGTCCCACAGAGCCACAGACAGGCGTGTTTAAATGCTGATCAGATCTTGCCACCTTTTCGATTAAAGCTCTCTAAGAGATCGCCATCCCATTTGAAGCAAATTTCAAATGCCTTTCAATGGCTCCAGGGACCCTACAAAGTTTGGCCAGTGCAGTTTTCTCTTACTTTGTCTCTGTCACTCTCTATCCTAGCCTTCCTGATGTTGGTGTGAAAATGCCTGGCCCCCCCCTACTGCTTCCAGGCTTTTCATGGAATGACCCCCTTAAGATCTTGACACAATTCATTGCCTCCATTCCTTTGGGTGTCTGCTCTGCTGTCTCACCTCCTCAGACAAGCCTTCTCTGATCACTCTCTAGAATAGCTGCCCCTCCCTCATTCTCTTTTTCCTTGACCTGTTGAGTTAGTTAGTTTATTTAATTATTTATTATCACTTGTGGCACTTAACTACTAAATAAAAAATACTTTATTATGTATTATTTATTTGGCTTGTGTTTATTTCTAGTCTCTCTGACGGGAATACAGTCTCCCAGAGAGTAGGGTCTTTATCAGAACTATTCATGGCTATACCCAAAATAACAAAGCTTGTGGCACATAGTAGGCATTCTGTTTGAAATACTGTTAGGGGAAAAGCACTTGTATCATTAATAAGGTATCCGGGATGCCAAGTATGAGGTTTAACATAATAGGTATTGAATAAATGGTAACTTTTATTATTATACATAAAACTAAAGATAAAAGCAAAATAATATCCTAGAACATGCTCTTCTGTAGCTCTTACTTATGTATGTTCCGAGAATAGGAGTTAATATAACTCTCAAATTCTTATTTTGAAACCCACATCTAAGATTTAAAATAAATTTTGTCAACTATAAATGAAAATCAACGGTATTTTTATTGATACATGTGTGTGTGTGTCTGTCCGTACACATGCACATGTAGATGTATTCTCACAGCATTTGAAATTAATAGATGCTCAATAAATGGTAGTTACTACAATAATTTCTTTAGATGAATTTAGAGAATATTAGCAATATGACAGCACATATAAATATTACCAGGGCAAATTTTATGGCTTAATGAAAAAGCTAAGTACTACTATTAACTGAATATTTACCACATTTTTATTCCTAGGAATAATGAGATGTTAAGCATTTTAAAATGCTAATAATAGTGGTTTCACTTTTTGTTCCTTTTTGGTAAAGCACAAAGAATACTGGCTCGGCATTCCTGTTTAATTCTTATGGATTCACTACATTTGAAGTTTTAAACAACATATCTGAACTTTTTAACAGGCTCTGTTTGCCAAATTTGCAATGATTTAACTTGCTTGTAATAAATACGGTATCTTATGTAAAGAAACAAAAAATACGCGTTGTGTTGAAAGACTGTAGTTGGGCTTATACCTACTAGCAATGAACAGAACATAACAAAATACCCAATCATAAACTCAGTGGGCTTATATTTTTAAGTCTCCGTACAACTGACAAGAAATGCTTTCTGTCATGTGTTCAAATTAAATGTGATCATTCATTCATTCATAACCACGAGCACATTCAGTGATAAATGCACCCCTTTTTAAAAAGCATTTTCTTCTCTAAAATTTTGAAATGTAAAAAATGATCTTTCCCCTTTTTTCCAGGCAACTTAAACAAGGCAATAAATTAAAAAATCAATATAAGTCAATTTGCAACATATGCCCTTGGAAGAGTTAGGTAGGAATATAAAATCAAATAAATATAAGTCAATTAGATTCAATATTGTTAAAAGGGGACTACAGATAAAACTATTGCACTCGTCTGCTAAGGAAATCTCTCTAAGTGCAGGGGATATTTTTATAGCCAATAAAAATGCATTCTACCAAATGGAGAAGGGATCCCTCCAGCATACACTTTCAAAATCCCGTGCCTCTATTTTTGTCAATGGCCATTTAATTTTATACTACCATTGTTGAAAAACTATGTACAGTACACTGAAAATTCTGCCATCTGCCTTTAGAAATGCTCCAGAATATCCTTCAAAGATCAATAAATTATTCATTTCCTGAAGTTGTGCGTGGGAGCTTCGCAGTCCGCAAATAGTGTGTAATAAATTATTCAGGGTACACCTTACAGACACGGCATTTGTAAAGAGACTCTGCAGGTGCTGTACTCCTCATACAGAAAACGTGGTTTCACTGACAGATATGTTTTGACATCCTTCTGGGTGATTACAAAACTCTACATGATCTAGGATTTACTTTGCATCCAAATCGATAGGTCTTATATTGGACCCAATTTCGGTACACCAAAAAACTGTCCTCCAGCACCATTTAATCTTCATTTTGGAAAAGGCCAGGATATAGAAACCATTTTGCTTTGTGTCCTTTTCAGATTGAGCCCAGTTCTACCATGTATTTATGCGTTTGATGGCAGAAGCTTACCCTTTGCTTTTCATTTTTTTTCACGTAAATTGAAATTATTTTTCGGATATGACAGGAAGGGTTGTCTTTGGATTTGATTTGACTATAACCATGTCATGACTCCTCTGGAATATTTCAACAAAAGTGGGTCCTCTGAGGGCCACTCCACCTCTTTTTCTGTCCCCAAAGCTAGGAAGGCTTTTCCAGTTAGAGACTCCTTGGTGTCTGTCCAGGCTAAGTTGCCGCAGTAAAAGTATATAAATAATAGTAGTAAGACTTCAACTACCAACTATCAAATTTAGGTGCATAGAGGCTGTCTTCCAGCAACATTTCATTGCACTGTAGATACTCGGTGACTTCAGGAAAGCAACCGGTTTTTACAATAGTGTGAGAAACACCAGGGTACTCAGTGTGGCACAAGCGTAAGGCATAAACTCACAAGCCTGCCATAAAGCCTAACCTGAACTTCACTTTCTAAACGTGTTTAATTCCCGCATTTGAGTCATTGCGGGATGTGCCTTTTGTCCTTCTGGATTCCAAAGAGGAAAATCACCCTGCCTGTGTCAGTATTGACTATAACAGCTCATTCATTTAACCTACGTCCCAGCAATTCAGATCCCAAGTATGTGCCCAAACAAGACGTCTATATATTCACCAAAAGACATGTATAAGAATGTTGGCAGTGGTTTTATTAGTGATAGCCAGAAATTAAGAATGAATAACTCAGTAGAATGAATACATAAATGGTGTTATGTTCGTGCAGTGGAATATTATCCAGCAGTGGGAATTAACACAACAACACGGACTGATCACAATATTACACCGAAGAAACCAGACACAAAAAATGCATACTACATAACTCATTTAGATATGGATTTCAAACACAAATGTACGGTATCAGAAATCAGGTCCTGATCATCCTGTGAAGGGAACAGTGACTGACTGGCAAGGAGAAAGGAGAGTCTTCCAGAATCCTAGTAAATTCTATTCCTTCATCTGGGTGCAGGTCCCACAGCTTGTTCATGGTTATAAAAAATGCATTGAGCTGCATGTGCCCTTATGATTCATCCACTTTTCTGTACGTAAGTCGTACCTCAATAACAGGTTCTAAAAACAAAACGTCAAAAAAAGATCCAAATGCAAACAAACGGTGTCAACTAAAAGAACGAACGTTTCCCCAAGTTCTCAGCTCACTGGCAATGCAGGAACTAACACTCCACGAATTCGCAAATAGCACGTCTACCCTTCATGTCACCAGTGTGAAACTTGATCTCATCTGAGGTCCCACGCCTTTTATTCAGAACAGATGAGAGTTGGGAACACATTAGATGAGTCGCGTTGGTTCATACAAGGCTTGGTGCGTGGGCTTTGGACGCCTCATACCTGTGCAGGCCGTCACGCAGAGAGGGACCGAGATCGTTTGGAGGAAACTCCCTGACCCAGCTTCTGTGTGCTGCGGCTCGTGCGCCCTCGTATCTCACACAAGAAGAAAAGACTCGAAGAGACGAGAATCCCACCCTACGCTTCCTTCATTAAAGGTCACTTGACCCTGAGATCTGGGCGGTGATGAGGACTGGGTGTGGAGGGATTTCCCATTCCTGTGATCTTCGCAGACCTCGTAGCTCCTTTGCGGTGATGTTATCACCCCGGACTTCGTCAGAGTGATTCACGCCAATCACTAAGGGACGAAAGTGAATTGCCACCGAAATGCAGAGTCATTGTTCCATCAGGTCGGCCTCGTGGCTTTTGGATCCGCCCTCCCCCGCTCCGCCCCCCCCCAAGGGAACTCAGTGATGATTCTCCTTCTGATTGAATTAGCGCCCCATAGAAGTCTGGTTCTTTCATCTCCTCCCCACTGTCTATCCTCCACTCACACAGGATTTCAATTTAGAGGTGATCAAGAAAGCAACAGCTAGTTTCAGGGAATAATTGTCTCTTTTGATGTGATCTGTTTTACATAAAAATGAAGAAAGATGCACATTTATGGAGAAGCACTTGCCATTCCAAAGCATTTACAATCAGCAGGCAGTTGGCCTCCTGTGCTTCTCTGTAAGGAAAATTCGTCTTCCTCCATCACCACCTCCTTCTCCACCTCCCCCCACCCACCCCCCCTTTTTTTTTTGGTATAAAAGACTAAACCCAAAGGACCTAGACAAAACTTGGCTAGCAAGTTGCTGATAGGGCTGTCTAGGATGAGGGGCCAGTTTTATGGAGCTGTTTGAGTTGAGGGGGTTCCGTCTCCTGATCTTCCTTAAAAAGACGATATACTACAGCGCAGTGCGGTAATATATGTGGCTTTATCCATCCCTCTCTCCCTCTGATTTCTTTGACATACGAAATCGTAACGCTTTCCCTCTAGTTATTGTGGGGGCAGACACAAAATTGCGTGCAAAATTTAGTACACCTTGGTCCACCGGGCTGCATGCGCTGAACTTTACCAAAAGAAATACATTGATCTTTTCACTCCTTTGCCATTTCCCCATACCAAGGAAGTTGGGAGCAGGAAAAAGCTTGGTGTACCAAATAAAGAAAAGGCATTGCATACTTAAAGGACTGTACTTTAAATATCACACTTTATCAAAGGGAAAATCTACACAGTGCAAATAGAGAAGGATACATTTGGAAAGTTTATGGAATACAACAAGCAACCCGGATCTTCCGGTGCTGGTATTTCTGCTCATGGCATTTAGCAACTCGGACTTTTACATGATGCTGGAGTCAAGATCAACATGCAGTGAACTTCTGTTGTGTCAAAAACTAGAAAACAACGGGAGTCACTCCTGGTGAATCCCAAACTTGAAAATAGATACGTACCATTTGAAGACCAAAAAAATAAATAAAAAATAACTCCTCTAACTTTTGTTGGTGCTTTTTCTGCTAGGGTGGCAGCGGCCGTTGAAAATGACATGAAAGGAGAAAGTCCCACATCACAGTCCTCTTCTCTGCAGGTGGCTTTGCCTTCTGTTTCACGTCTGTCTTTCAGTCCTTGAAAGAGCGTAAAGCCTTGAAAAATAAAATAGGAAAGAAAATGGAGATGCCTAGAAATGAAAATGAGTAACTTTTTTTTTGAGAGAGAGAGAAAGCACAAGTGGAGGAGAGGGACAGAGAGACAGAGGGAGAATCTCAAGTAGGCTTCACATTCGGTGCATAGCCCGACAAGGGGCTCACTCCCACAACCCTGGGATCACATCCTGAGCCAAAATCCAGAGACAGAGGCTCAACCAACCGAGCCACCCAGGTGCCCTGAAAATGAATGACTCTTGGTTCACATAAATGGAAAACGTAAATTCAGAGATTAGATCTCTTTATTCTTATCCTTTAAATATTGTGGGTTGTTTTTTTTTTTTTTCTTGACTAATTTAAATCATCTTATAATTGGATTATTATTTTCTTAATTTGGGAGAGTTGGCTGCCACATCTTCTATATAGTAGTCTCAGGAGTTAGGGGCACAATTGCATGATAAAGACCAAGAAATCATGCGATAAAGCTACCTGTTTAACTGTATTTAACCCAGCCTCTTTCTAATACGTCTGATTACAAAACCTATTTCTCGAGAAACACTTACATAAGAAGTGGTGTTCTTTTTTTTAAATTTTTTTAACATTTATTTATTTTTAAGACAGAGACAGAGCATGAACAGGGGAGGGGCAGAGAGAGAGGGAGACACAGAATCACAAGCAGGCTCCAGGCTCTGAGCCATCAGCCCAGAGCCCGAGGCGGGGCTCGAACTCACGGACCGTGAGATCCTGACCTGAGCTGAAGTCGGACACTTAACCGACTGAGCCACCCAGGCACCCCAAGAAGTGGTGTTCTTCAGAACACTGTAGTGTAAACATGGTGAGTCAAATGAGTAGTACATTGTAATAAAAATAGAAATCATTTAATTCTATTTTATATTTCTTTGAGTCAGACATCTTATACTCCTGAATGTGAAAATGATATAAATCCTTTGAAAATAAAAATTGTGTCTTAAATCCCTAGTGCCTGCCACGGGGTTTGATATTTAATAGATATTTAAGTAAGTGTCTGTGGGTGGATATTTACATAATTGTACCATGATAGACCCCAAATGTCTCACTGCCTAGAATGCCTTGCTCCCCATCTTTCTCGGCCCATCTGGATATTAGTCAGAAATCAAATACTGTACTGAGAAGTATTTCTTCAGTGAAGTCCCCCTACTTTGGGATAGATCTCCCTTCCTGTGTTTCCCCGGCACTGTGAGGTATCTTTCATCATGCACGTTGCCATATTGTATTGCCAAGGCCCATACACCTCTTTGTCTCCACCATGACAAGCATCAATTCCTCAAAGGCGTATTGACCTTACGCTTTTTAGTTTCCATCTGGTGCCCTCACAACCGTCCTCCATTTCCTTTGGCCTCTGCTCTGAGCCCAGATGAGGCTCACCTTTGCAGACTGCACAGCTGGGTCCCTGGGCTAGCACTTCGACCACGGGAGGCACAAGCAGCAAGTAAGAGAGTAAAAAGAAGTAGTAGCCAGTGTATTTTTGCTCTGTTTTCACCGTACTTTGGGCCTTAGTTCTGGTAACTACAGCTCCTGCAGGGTGGTCCCTTCTCCACAGTTCTCTTTGTAAGGAGTTCGGGTAAGTATTTTCTCCTCTTACCCCTCTAAATCTTGGGTGGTAATGCTTTCCTTGTTACTAGTCACAGGGCCCTCAACATCTTCTCTTAAACCTACTCACCAATGTAAATAGTGTTTTAAGGGATGCCTGGGTGGCTCAGTCCATTGAACGTCTGACTCTTGGCTTGGGTTCAGGTCATGATACCGTGGTTGGTGACTTTGAGCCCCACATTGGGCTCTGCGCTGCCGGTGTGGACGGAGCCCGTGTGGGACTCTCTCTCTCTCTCCCTCTCCCTCTCTCTTTGCCTCTCCCCTGCTCACTTGCTCTCTCTCTCTCTCAAAAGAAGCGGATAAACTTAAAAAAAAATAAATAGGGCTTTAAGTCTCTGTGGTTGAACAATCCAAGTGGGGTTCTGTTGCCTGACACAGACCAGTCTAATACACACTGTATTCACTGGAACCCAGTTTCTAGAGAAGTACTTGGCATATAATAAGTGTACTTAAAAAGAACAGGAAAAAAACCTATGCTGCATTAAATGAGAATGAATTCTTTATTGTTATTATTAAATAAATTAAGCCAAATAACAAAAATTAAGGGGCCAAATAAAGCTCAAAACTTTGGAGGCATTTTAAATACACACACACACACACACACACACACACAAACACACCACACAGAATATACATTCTTCATTATTCTTTGTCTTTAGACATGAGGTATATTATAAGGAGTAGTTTCATGAAGCCACCTGATGCTGGTTAAACAATTAGTATCACTGCTTTTATCTCTAAATTGTGCCGAGGATCAATATGGAAACTAATCAATACCTAAAATAAGAAAGAGGTCATAGCCACAAGCCAGAACCTAAAACAAGTTCCTTGAAGTTTCCGATTGTACTACAGGGTTTTATTAATCAAGCATCTAAGAGAAATTAGTTTAGCAGATTTTAGCAAGTTCAATATTATCTTAAGATAGGGAAGTTTATTAGAGATTATTTACTCCAGTGAATCTCAACACTATGACTTCAATACACCTTTTAATAATAAATGTCTTGGTGTAGCTGGGTGGCTCAGTTGGTTAAGCATCAACTTAATTCAGCTCAGGTCGTGATCTCACAATTCATGAGTTCAAGCCCTGCGTCGAGCTCTGTGCTGACAGTGCAGAGCCTGCTTGGGATTCTCTTTTTCCCTCTCTCTGCCCCTCTCTCCTCTCTCTCTCTCTCTCTCTCTCTCTCTCTCTCTCTGTGTGTGTGTGTTCCTCTCTCTCTCTTTGTCTCTCTCTCTCAAAAAGAAATAAACATTTAAAAATTAATAAATGTCTTAAAATTCATATATAGTATAATGTATCCATATGCCAATTCCAAATATCTATATAATAATATAATAAGCTGACTATAACACTAACAGTTAAATAAAGAAAAACAATGTGTAATAAAATATATTTCAGGGATACCTGGGTGGAACCCCGAAGAGTCGGTTAAGTGACCGACTCTTGATCTCGGCTGAGGTCATGATACCATGATTTATGAGATTGAGGCCCCCATCAGGCTCTGTGCTGACAGTGCAGAGCCTGCCTGAGATTCTCTCTCTCCCTCTCTCTCTGTCCCTCTGCTGCTCTCACTCTCTGTCTTAAAATAAATAAACTTACAAATATATATATATTTCAATGTATCAATGCTAGAGAATGACACTATAGAGGGCTACAAGTCCTTGGATCTTTGTGTAGCATCATATGCAAGACTCATGCAGGTGTGCTGTGACAGCACCTCAAATACATAAGTGGCATAGCCTTTGGTAATACGACTTTTTTTTTTTCTCTGAGAAACAGAAGTTTACATTATTAATTGCATTAGCTCTGTTTTCTGCTCCTCTGACTTTTCCTTGGCGTGTGCTTTGTCCTTGAAAACAGGAATTTGAAATGTTCACCTTAGACTTAGTAAGAACCCACTGTTTCATTTTATCTTGTTTCTATGCAACAGATTACCCACAGTGGGCGAAGGGGAGTGGAAGGTACAGGCTTTCAGTTATGGGAATAAAAGGCACAGCATAAGGAATATACTGATATTGTAATCGTGATATATGGGGATAGATAGTAGGTACACTTGGGGTGAACATATCGTCATGTATACGCTTGCCTAATCACTATGTTGTACACATGAAACTAATGCAACATTCTATGTCAACTCTACTCAGATGAAAAAAAAATAATCAAAACATAATAAAAATGAAAAAGAAAAATTACCCCCAACCCTAGTGGCGTGAAACAACCATCTTGACGTACAGAATGAGGGCTCATACAATGCTCTCCACCAAAAACAATGCGAAACTGGACAAAATTATCCGGTCCTTAGGAAATTAACCAAATTATACAACAAATTGAAAACTACTGGACCTCAGGTGAAACTAGTGAGTATCTCTAAGACCAATTTTGTCCTGTCCCTTAATTGGGTTAACATGTTATTTCTACTGGGGAGAGACAAACCCTGAAAACCAGGAGCTTTGCTGCTGGAGGAGGCCAAATTGACGTGGAGCAGAATGTGGACAGATCCAGTGCCCCTGGGCATTGTCAGAGAGGGTAATGAATGAGGAATGTCAAGGTCTCAGCAAGTGTGACGTTTGAGACCTGGTTGGGGAAACTCTCAGATTGACAGGATACCTAGGAATTTAGCAGTGAAAGCTGGATAATCAAACAATAACAAAAGGCCCTGATAAGCTCCCGCATATTCCTGGTGGTCTGGAAGCCTGCCCACATGCATAGGCGTGCACGTACACTCAGGAGGGACTGGTTCCTAGACATCCACACAAATCAAGTAGAGAGAAGGAAATAATGAAGATTAAAGGGAAAGAAATAAATTGGAAGGGGAAAAACCACCCAAACAGTCCATGAAACCAAAAGTTAATTTTTTTGAAAGATGAGAAAAATTGACAAAGATTCAGCTTGACAGACCAGGCTGGAAAGGGAGAAGACTCAACTGAACAAAATCAGGAGCGAAAGGGAAGAAATCAGGACTAACGTTACAGAAGTTGGAAGATTTATAATATAATACTATGAACAACTGTATGTGAATAAATGTATCAATTTAGGTGAGATCAGTAAATTCCTAGAAATATGAAAATTAATAAAACTGACTCAAGAAGAAACAGATAATCTCAATCACATGGTTCATGAGTTCGAGCCCCACATCGGGCTCTGCGCTGACAGTGCGGAGTTTGCTTGCGATTCTCTCCCTTTCCCTCTCTCTCTGCCCCTCCTTCTCTCCCTCTCACTCAAAATAAAAAAAAAAACTTTTAAAATTTTTTAAAAAAGAGAAGAAACAGTTAATCTGAATAAGCTGAGAAGGGGTAAAAAAATTAAATTAGAATGGAAAACCTACCCCCAAGAAAAGCCCAGTCCTGAATGACGTCATTGGTAAAATCTACCAATTTAAAGAATAATAGCGGTATTTCAGAAACTCTTTCAGAAAAATAGAACATGTTAAAACATTTCCCAACTCATTCTATGTGGCAGGTGTTATCCTGCTACTAAAGCCAGAGAGAGAGACACACAAAAAGTAAAAACTGCAGAACAATAATCCCTCATGAACACAGATGTAAAAAATCATCAACGTAATATTAACAAACTAAATATATATAAAGCAACATATATAAAGCATTATAGAGGTGGAATATATCCCAGGAATGCAAGGCTGATTTAACATGCAAAAATTAATTTAGTATGTTTTACAACATTAATAGAATAAGGGACCAATATCACACAGTCATTTCAACAGACAAAGAAAAACTATTTGACGGTTTCCAACACCAATTCCAGGGAAACCAAAACACAACAGCAACACGCAAATCTAAAAAAAACAAAAAACAAAAACAAAAAAAACCTAGGAATATAAAGGAACTTCTTCAGTCTCCTAAAAGAAATCTATGAAAACTTATAGCTGTTTGTAAAGAAACAGAACCAATAGAACACACATACACACACAGAAAGATTTATTTTAAAGAACTGGCCAATACAGCTGGCAAGTGGAAATTCAGGACAGTTCATCAGGCTAGAAACTCAAGCAGGATTTCTGTGACAGTTTTGAGCAAGAGTTCATTCTTTGGGCCACCTCAGCGGTGGCTCTCCAGGCCTCAAGATCAAAGGAGCGCTAGTCCCATATAGATCAACCTAAAAACATTATTTTACATGAAAGAAGCCATAGACAAAAGACTCCATGTTGTAGGATTTCATTAATATGAAATGCACAGAAAATGTAAATCTATAAAGACAGAAAGTCGGTGATTGGTTGCCTTTGCCGGGGGTGCGGGGGGGGGGGGGTGGGGGACAAGATTTTACTGCCAGTGGCCTGAAGGATCTTTATGAGGTGACAGAAATGTTCTAAAATAGGGGTGTGGTGATGGCTGCACAACTCTTAAATTTACTAAAATGTGTCGAATTGTACGTCTTAAATGGATGAGTATGGCATATAGATTCTACTACAGTAAAGCTATTTTTCAGAAGCGTTTAAAAAGGAAACATGTCATTCACTCATAACGTGAGTGGGTGGTTATTGACTGCTTGGGTCTCTTGGGAAGTCGTTGTCAGACGTCCGCTGGGGCCGCAGGGATCTGAAAGCCCAATGGAACCAAATGACCAAGATGGAATACTCACTCACCTGGCTGGCAGTTGATTCCAGCCGTTCACTTAGAGCTGTGACCCTGAGCATCTCCATATGGCTTGGACTTCTCAGGGTGTGGCAACTCGTTTCTGTGGAAGAATATCCCAAGGGGAAGAGGCCAAGGCAGAAGCCATCAGATAGCTTCTAACCTAACCTTGGAAGTCACACAGCATCACTTGTACCTACTCTATGGATTACAAGAGAATCCCAAGCAGAGAATCCTTCTCCTCAAGGTCAGAGTAGTCAACAGTGGTATATACCTATTTATACATTCATCATTTCTTTTCCTCAAACTGCAACACTCTTGATTCTTTAAGTGCTCCTCTCAAGCTTTCTTAACCACGGTGGACTGGTTAGAGACGTGCAGAGATGAATATGTGCTAAGGAGAAACTGAAATAAAAGGGAAAAACAACTAGATGGCTTTCTCAAAATTGGTGGTGGAAAAAGATGCAATTAAACATGTGTTTCCCAAGGAGGATGCCCCGAAGTTTAAGCAATGCACCCATTTCATAATGGAAATTTTCCATTTGGAAACCGAAGGTGTGGCATTGTTAGGGTGGAAGGGTGTGGTCAGGCATTGTGGGAGTAAGTCTGAGTCTCAAAAGTATTGAGCTTCAAAGTTACAGGGCTGCCGCTGGTTCACACCCCTCTTCACCTGATCATAAAACATTTCCTCAGATGACAGAAAGAATTAGAGCAATGATTATGAGCTTCCTAAATACCGTTTTCAACACTAACTAATGTTTTACAGTCTCGGTTATGATTGACATTATTCTCGCCCTTACTGGAGTTCGTTCCCATAACCAGGTAGTGTCTCCTTACAGGTTAATGTTGAATCCATAGCCTAGACATGGAGAGGAAGGAGAGAAATGAAGAGTCATTTTGTGATGAAGTGAGTGGGTGCCCCCATACAAACGGGCTCACAATTAACACAATTTGCATGAAAAAGGAATGGAGAGCACTTGTTGGGATGAGCACTGGGTGTTGTATGGAAGCGGTGACCCACGGGAATCTACCCCCAAAACCAAGAGCACACTGTATACAGTGTATGTTAGCCAATTTGACAATTCACCTCGCCCATCCATTTGCTTATTCCTTTCCCTCATCCTTGAAAGAATTCTTGATAGGAGAACACGACGAAAGTGAGTACAACTAGGTTCCAGAGGTAAGAAGTACAAAGGAATCCCTGAAATTCCCAAGAGAATCTTCCTTGAGTTACATAGACCAGCTGTAACTTTCTGAAAATTCAAGCTCTAAGTATGTGTAATAATAAAGGCCATCTACAGAACGTTCGTAAGATCGCTGAGATTGGGGTGGTCTTCCGCTTGACCTCTGATTACTTTATTCCTGGAATCTGTTCCACAAAGCTTTCTGTGAAAACAGTTTCTTTGGTATCTTCAACTATATAACTGAGTAAGGAAATATAGCTCACAGTTTAAAAATCGTATAACCTGGGTACTTCCCAGACTAGCTTTAAGCTCAATATGGTTGTCAAAGAGCTTGTCTCCTCATGACCTTATGTACCAGTATAGTGTTTATTAAATCACAATGAATATAATTATAATATAAAACTTCAAGCACATGAGGCCAAAAGCTTGATCTCTGGAAGAGATACCAACAGGGATTGCATTTTAAGAGAGGCTTATTTTCTTAGGACGTCTGGGCTTCAAGCAAGGGTGTGTAGGGTGGGCTTTTGCGTGGAATAACGAAGATCAAACAGCTCCTGCTTTTTGATCTGGCACTTTACAGGTGTGCCACGACATAGTCCACACCACTCTACAGCATTCCCTACAGGTATCATCATCTCAGTAAAGTAAACAGTATTTTACTCACTCTCGAGTTTATATACCGCTGAAGATTTACTGCCAACTTGATTTATGAACTTCCTTTGCTACATTCTGATATCAGTAGAATGCATGACCTTCATTTCTTTCCATTCAAACTTTTCCTGGACGTGAAAGTGAACTGTGTTAGATAAAAATGTATGTGATATTCTCTTTGTTTTTTTGCATGTTTTTTAAAGAGTTTATTTATTTACTGATTTCTGAGTAACCTCCAACCCGAAATGGGGCTCGAACTCACAACCCTGACATGGAGAGTCATGCTCTCTACTGACTAAGCCAGCCAGGCGCCCCTAGGATAATCTCTTCGAATTGAAATCTAGGTTAACAGAGTTGGGGAGAGAGGATCATCAAATGAAAAACACTGCAGTTCTAAGAGAGAAAGGAATTCTGCCCGGAACTGTATCACTTGCTAGTTGTATTACCTTGGATAAGTCATTAAACTTTGGGAGTCCTCAGATTCCTTATGGTAATATTAGAAAAATACTGCCTGCATGACCATGTGTACATATAGTAAATAATATATGTTAAACTGCTTTGGAAAGAACAAAACAATATACAAAAATATAGTAAGCCTTGCAGTATTTTAGTAACCTTGTCAAAGACTATAAACAAATTTCTCAAATGGATTTCCTCTTCTTAGACTTCTTGCTTACTGTCTTGCTGCACATAGGAAGGCAGAGACAACACTGAAAGAAAGATATACGTCTTTGCTTCCCTTTCTTGATCATCCCCCACATCCTATAAACACTTCCCCCCCAACTCCAAGGTTACCTATATCCTCATAATACTTCATCCCTGATTGCACAGATATTCTATTTTAAAGATCACTGACATTGAAATAAAAACTCTATGTAAGCTGGAAGCTATAATTTGAGGTCTCTGAGACAGGGATTCTCAAAGAGCCAACCATTATTATACAGTTGTTGTGCATACTTTTATATGTTTAATTCATTCATATTCATATATAAGCATATTCATGTATAAGCTATTTTATATGTTTATATATTTTATATGTTTTAAAAATTGCTTAATTGATATCATACTCTCTGTATCATCATGGAATTTTTGCTGCTTATATTTTCTTTCTCCAGTTGAGATATAAACTCTAGTTTAATAATTTTAACTGATACACAATTGTATGACTATGCTAATTTTTAAAATTCATTTCCCTTCTAATTGGGATTTTACTATTATAAACAATGCTGCACCGGGGCGCCTGGGTGGCTCAGTCGGTTAAGCGGCCGACTTCGGCTCAGGTCATGATCTCGCGGTCCGTGAGTTCGAGCCCCGCGTCGGGCTCTGTGCTGACAGCTCAGAGCCTGGAGCCTGTTTCAGATTCTGTGTCTCCCTCTCTCTGACCCTCCCCCATTCATGCTCTGTCTCTCTCTGTCTCAAAAATAAACGTTAAAAAAAAATTTAAAAAAACAAAAACAAAAACAATGCTGCATTAAGCACCATTGCTTATGTCTCCTTTTGCACCCGAGTGGGAGACTCTCTGCTAAATTTCAGGGTCAGAGTCAATTTGCACAGTCAACCACATTAAATATTAACAAATGGTTCTTAAATGGGATGACACCAACTTCCACTATAACTAGCTGAGTGTCTCTGTTCCCCATTTCCACCCAAAACTTGGTGGTTTTATACCATAATTTTATCTTTTCCCTTTACCAATATATATGTTATATACAACTGGATGCATAAAACACATATGCAATTATAAATAAACATTTATGTGCCCACACGCAAATTAAGGAACTGAACTTCACATTTTTCTCTTTTTCACCTTCTGCTGCACTATTCTGCAATCCAGCTTATTCATTCTCTTACCTTTTTTTTTTAATTTCCCTACATATTTATAAACAATACATCGTTTAATTAGGTTGTTTTCGAACGGCATATAAATGGTAGGTAACAGTTTACATTCTTTTATAGCTGGCTTCTTTTCCTTACCACTGTATTTTTAATTTATGCATGTTGTTGAATATGGCTTTATGTTATTTATTTTCACTGCTCTATGATATCTCACTCATAAACAGTATTTAACTATGGTTTTGTTTTGTGGTTTTTTTTTAATTTTAGAGAGAGTAAGAGCAAATAGAAAGAGAGAGAGAGAGAGAAAGAGAGAGAGAGAGAGAGAGAGAGAAAGAGAGAGAGAGAGAGAGAGAGAGAGAGAGAGAGAGAGAGAGAGAGAATCTTAAGCAGGCTCCACATTCAGCATGGAGCCCAATGCAGCTCAATTCCATGACCGTGGGATCATGACCTGAGCTGAAATCAAGAGTCAGTCACTCAACCAACTGAGCCTGTCAGGTGCCCCATTAACCACCGTATTGTTAATTGAAATTAGCTTCAGTCTAATTTTTTATGTTGATTTTCTAGCTCACTTTTTTCCTTGTAATTTGTCATTGTCGCAATGATCCTAAGGAGTTCTTTATCTTATGGAAGATAGCCTCTGAAAAAGGTCACTGCTAGTGCTATCCTAACCTGTTTTCAAATGCTGCTGTGTACATCAAGAAGTGGAGTCTGTCTTCTCTCTCCTAGAATCTAGGCTGGCCTTGTGACTTACTTTGATCAGTGGCATGCAATGGAAACTGTGCTAGTCCCAGGTCTCAGTTTTAAGAGGCCTGACAGTTTCCACTTTCCCTCTTGACTTCATTTCATTCTTCTTCTTGAAAGATAGTTTAGCTGGGTATAGAAATATAAGCTTAAATTTATTTTCTTTCAAGACTTTGAGGATACTACTTCACTATCTTTTGGCTTTATTGTTAGTACGAGAAGAAAGTTATTCCTCTAACTACCACTCCTTAATGTAATCCCTTTCCTACCCCCAGTCCTGGATTGAGTTTCACTATGTTCTGTCTAGGTGAGAATTTGTTGTATTTATTTAATTTTATGTATTTGCCACGTATAAATTTATTTATGTAACTATTTATATGTGCATGTATATACATATGCTTGTATGTATGGGGATTTGCTTGACTTCTTTAAACTGTGACTCATCATTTATGGAAAATTCTTATACCATTATCTAAGAAAAAATCATCTACTTTAGTTTCTCTCTGCTCTCCTTTGAGGATTTTGATTAAATCTCTTGTAGAACTATTCTCCTTACACTTCATATCCCATAATATCTCACTATGTCTTTTTTTCTTTGTGTCTCTCCACGCTACATTTGAATAATATCTTCTTAACGTAGATTCAAAAACATTGATTCTATCTTTGGCTATGTTTAATGGGGCATTAATCCCATCCATTGAGGTTTTCATTTCAATTATTAAATTTTTATTTCTAGAAAATCTATTTGGTTATTTTTCAAATATGCTGTCACTTTATAGTTGCTTATTACATACAGATATTTTCAGTGTGTCTTAGAGTTTTTTAGACATAGTGAGAATAGTTGTTTTACAATCTTTATTTGATATTTCCAACATGTGACATCTTTACAGGTCAATGGAGCTCTCTGTCTTGTTTTGTTTTCTTAACTTGATGAGTCATTGTCATGGTTTCAGATGTCCTTGTATATATACTTATATTTATTGATTGTGTGCTCTCACTGTCCTTGAAACATTACTTGGGACGTTTCTATGAAACCTACAATGAAAGTAAATGCCTTCTTCCATAAGTGGCTTAACTTTTCTTTCGTTAGGCACATAAGAACTTTACCAATCAGGGAAAAATGTCAACTAAATTTATAGTTGAATTTTTTTTGACCACTCAGGTGAGACAAATTTGGATTGAAAATGTGCACAAGGATCAGGAAGTATTATTTTTTCCTTCTGTTATGTTCAATACAAAAATGACTTTCTTTGTGACCCCTGAGATTAGATATATTTCTGACTCATCTGTTATCCAAATTTGTAGCTATACGGTGGGTTTCAGCCATATGACAAGAATCTCCTAGTAGTTCTGGAGTTTAACTTATTCATTCCATACCCATAAGGTCCATCTTTTCCAAAATTATCAAATGATTTAAGGAGTGAGGCAACTTGAGGGCTCTGTTTACATCTCTGGATTCCTCTAGATTTTGACCCAGTAATTTCTTACTACATGGATTTTAAGATTAAAAAAAAATTTGTATCTACCATTTGTAATTATTTTCAGTGGCAAGTTTTGTCCAAATAACCTAGTGTGCTGCATTTTAGGAAACAGAAATCCAATCATCAATTTTTTCAATTTCATTTAATATATTTTTCATATCCATAGGTTCAATCTGATATCTTTTCAGATCTGTTTGGAAAAAGGTTAGATCTTTTGTTTATGATATTTTATTTTCAAACCTTTCTTTTATTTCTTTATGAAGCTAAACAAAATTATTGTATATTATTATAAATATTCAAATATTCAAAATTATATATATATATATATACATATATATATATATATGTTCTCATTTCAATGTCTGAAATATTTGCAGATCTAATAGTTAAGATTTTTGTTCCTACTGACACTCACAAAATCTTATTTTGATGTGTACTTAGTAATTTTTCCAATGGGAGCTAGTTTCCTTGGAATTTTATCAGAAGTAATTTGAGGCCTAGTTTAAAATATATTTCACTGGAGAGACTTGTGTTTACTTCTTCCAGGCCCTTGGGATGATTCCAACCTGGCCATACTAAATTGAATTTTCAGCCTGCTATTTTATGGGTCACGCAAATAGTGTGAATTTCACCCACAGCTATAACTATGGGCTTACAATTGGCAAATTTCAGGGGAGAATTTTTCTGCTCTTGTCTGGGCAGTGGTTAATCCACATACCTCTTCTTTAATGGGTACATTTTTCTTGTTTACCCTATGAGCTCATCACACATTTAGGTCCTTATTTAATGGAGGGGTTTCTGATTTCAGCTCCTACCTTGTCTTGGACACAGGCTTTCTCTTCTCTCATCCACACACATGAGTCCTTAAAACTCAGTGCAAAGCCCACCATAAATCAACATATCTTTCTTTTTGTTTTAATTTTTTTTTTTTAATTTTTGAAAGAGAGTGGGAGAGGGACACAGAGAGAGTGAGAGAGAGAATCCTAAGCAGGCTTCACACCCATCGCAGAGCCCTACACAAGCTCAATCTCACAACTGTGAGATCATAGTCTGAGCTGAAATTAAGAGTCAGAGTCAGACACTTAACCGACTGAGCCACCCAGACACCCTGACATATCTTTCAAGCCAAATCCAACTCCACATTGCTTTACTTTTGGAGGACTGTGCTTTCTCTTTTTATCTGCGATTACCTCTATTACTTCCTTTTTCCTCATTCATGCTATACAAAAAGATGTTTCATAGACTTTATCTTTTATTTTTATATGTGTTATGCCAGGACGTGTTTCTCTACACACCAGGGGCATGTATTCTGGGAAAATGGAACTCATCATATATACCCTCCCTGTCCAATTACCTTCTTTACCCTGCCTGATCCTCCTCGGTGCTCTATTTATCTCCCACTCATCATCCTTGTGTAGATTCTGTACTCAATATATGTTTGCTGAAGGAAATTATTGCGGAATGGTAAAAGAAAATATGTTATCTTTTTTTTCAAATGGATGATACTTTACCAGGAAAAGATTAATATATGAAAAACAACTTTTTTGACTAGTTTTTCATTTTTAACTTTATATATTATTCATTTGCAAAATGAAAACTCAATTATGTTGTGAATTATACAACATACTCTGTTATTTTGTGTGTTTTAACATGAAGTTGCATATGACCTTAAAATTTAACTTGCAAACATTATAAATTTATATCTAGGTTCTTTAATTTATTATACTCTTTCCAGTCTAACTTTGATCAACATAATTATTAGATAGTATTATGGTTTTAAGCAAGAGCTGCTTCCAAAATCTAAATGATTTGGGGCGGGGGGGGGGGGATGAATGGTAGAAAACTGGGTGAGATACACTGACTTAACGGTATTAATCTCAGGTTAAACCCCAAATTTGGTATCTGAAGCAGCCTTTAAATATTAACATGTAACTTATCCCCAGTCAAGTCCATGCATTGCATTATTTTACTAAGACCTATGTATGCATGGAGATTTTCCAATACAATACCTACATCTCAGACAAAATTCAGGGTGGTGAGAGTAATGTATAACAGCATGCCCTCTTCATTTAGAAACCTAAAGGAATCATGATCAATGGCTTCAACTCCCTGGAATAAATGAGGAACAACAGAATGCCCACCTTGGGAAATTGGATGAGTTGTGTATTACAGAAGATATCATGGAATCATTACAGAGGTTTCTGAGTGCGTTATATCCAGAAAATTATGAGGACCTAAAGAAAGGGACTTGGGATGTACTGCCACAGATACCCTTTCCAAGGTTATCAAAACCGTCCAATCAGCATATCTTAATTCAGCACTCACAATCTATATTTATATAAACTCGAGAACTTTTTTCAAGTAGAGTCTAAGAATAAAATATCTCAATGTAGTTGTTTGAAAAGCACAAGTTAAGTGGAATTATGTTATAATAAAAGCTTCTAAATGGAAATTAGGTGACCCAGGGTGATTCTAGCTAATTATTATGTTTCCCTACTCTTGGTTGGGACATAGGTGCTGCCTTGCTAACCATTTTCTAAGATAAGCAACATATTACTTCCCAGAGCCCAGAGACCATATGAGTATGAATTCAGTGCTAAGCAGGACATTTCAAGTTCTTACAATTTGCATTAGTGGGGTCACTACTTGATGACATTCTAATGGGAACTAGCTCAAGATCTGGTTTGTTGTTCCCCAAAACCTTAATCTTTCAGACAGATGTGTTTGTCTCTCTGTGATCCAAAACAAAAACAAAATGAAAGCTTCTATACCATCATTTCTCCTTCAGAAGCAAAAAAAAAAAAAAAAAAAAAAAAAGAAAAAAGAAAAAAGAAAAAAAAAGAAAGAAGGAAAGAGAGAGAGCAGGCTTATAAAAACAGGGATATTTTAAGACAGTGGTATTTGACTTTTCCTGCCTAAGTGAGAATTTCCTGTCGAGAGAGTTGACAAAGTGGGTTTGAGACAGCTTTCCTGTAATTAATTTTCTTTGTGTGTGAATTTAATACTGATGCAAAGGTGTCACTCATTTGACAACTCCAAGGTTTAATGTCTAACCATCCAACGGGAAAGGAAGAACACGACTTCCCAGAATTCCTCATTAATTAGCTTCAATCCTCACTCCATGATACTCATCCACTCATCTAAAACTGCTAATTGTTATCAATTGAATGATTTTCAGAATGCAATCAATACCTCGGAAGAATACAACTCATTTTGCATTGCTTGTTGAACATCTCAGTGACAAGAAATGTTCATATTTATGACTCCGGGCCAGATCTGAACGTCTAGCTAAACAGAATGGTATCATCATGTAGCGCAGAAAGCATTGAACTTGAAATAACAATGACTGGATTCTTGTTCTACCTGATTGTGGATAAAATAAATAACCTGAGGGCTATGAGTCTTAATTTCTTCAGTGACAAAATCCAGATGAAGTCAAAGTCTTTCCTAGTGAAGAAAGAAAAAGAAAGGAAGAAAGAAAGAAAGAAAGAAAGAGAAAAAATTATTATTTCCAAGACACTAGTCCAACTCTATGGTTTTACTTGATAGTCTGAGATTAAAAGCTATACATTTTGGAGTATTAGAGCTATTGTATTACAATATATCTCCAATTTAGTCTTTAAGAGTGGAAGAAAAAGTAAAAAACGTTTAACTATCTACATTTATTTTATTTTCTCCTTGTGCTCGATGCTTGGCTCTTACAGTGAAAATGACTGAGATATTTGAGAATATAAAGGGTTTTGGATGAGTGAACACTGAGTGACTGAAGCTCTCAGGAAAGAATTTAAAAAATCTCGAAGTCATGCAGCCATGTTATATAAACATTATTTTGAACCAAACCATCCTATCCGTAGCACCGGCACCACGATTGCATTAAGTGAAATTTTATCCAAAAATTGAGAAAGTGTTCTGACTTTGTCTATTCTTCTGTTTTTTCTCACAAACCTTAAGGGGAAACCACAGTAGTGTAGACGAATGTGTCCAAGAGAAGCCCAGGTAGACCAAGAACACTTTCAGTCAACTTTACCGAAACTGCCACCCTGGTCTCCAGGGGATTCCTAGGGAAAACATCGCAGGTGACATGAATTTTTCTAGATGTTCATCTCTTTGAGCTCCAGGGAAATTTACTCTTCTTGCATATTTTACTTCCTTTTTAAAGAGAAGATGGTAGGTAAGACGACAGGGGCATAGTCACATCTCTTTCTAACTTCTGAAATCCCAAAGACTCTTTCTCCACCAGCCTATTATAGTTGTCGTGAAAATGCATTTACTTATCTTTTATGCATGCCTCCCCTGCCCCCCCAAGTAAAATAAAGGTTGTATTTATTTTTCTGGAAATATCCTAAGTGGCCCTGGCTAAGCTTCGAATCTATTTTTCTATATGCTGTGGCTTTAAATTTTGCTGTCTGTACTCAGCAAAAGGAGATAACTGGAGTAAGCCCAACAATAGCCGAACTTGAAAAAAAATGCAAGGGCAACTGACTGTCTAAAAGTCAAATTATGATTTTTATTCGATGAATTGTAAAACCCCTTTGATGGTGCTAGTAAGGTTTCTGGTACTTCGATTTCGCCTATTTTGAAGTAATTGCTCCGAATTATTTGTTTTACCCCAGCCTTAAATAAGAAAAGCAGCTCATTTCTATGTGCCTGCTGTACCACACAGAGTGTAAGAGCTCATCCTTACATGATACGTACTTCTGAAAAAGTATCGTCTTTCACGGACACAACAGTCCTTGGGTGGAGAAGTAGACATGTCTTCACCTATGTTTTAAGGAAACGATGTGTTATGAATGTTCACGATTAAACTTACCTGCCCAGAAAAGGCCTTGGAAGGTGGTCTTCTCCATTTGCCATCTTCACCATAGAGACATTTAAACCCCCTCAGAAAAATGTGTTTAAATCATTTTTTCTTTAAGGAACTTGGCTGCTTCCCTGAGAACTAGTCCAATCTCTCCCTCAACTCATCTTCCTGTATCAAACTTGCATCCTTCCCGCCATGTTTATACTCATTTCTTCCTACATAAAAGAAAGTAATCCAAGTTTTTATTTTTATGCCTTTTAAAATTAAAGTAGTTCTATATGATATAGAGATAGAGAGAGAGAGAGATACTAGATGATAGATACATAGATTAATACATGTCCCAATGTCTAAAGGAAAATCATGTGCCCATATCTAAAGCAAAATTGTTCAGAAAAAGCAAACACACAAACAGGGTGTACGATCACAGTATTTGACTTCTCCTTTCAGCTTTAAAACACCCTAGCAGGGTTGTTTCACGCGAGTGTCCCTATCCCTCCGGATCTCCATTTCTTTGTCTGTGGAATGAGGAATTTCTTTCTCTGCTTACCCATTCATTGTCCGCAAGAGAGCAACGTCGCTGGGTTCCTGTGCTGCTCTACGTCTTGTCTGGAAGAGAACCAAGCAATACGGTGCTCGAGTTGTCTCGTGAGACCTGCACTTTTTACTTTTAGACCTGGTGGGTTTTGTGACGATTACTTTTTCTTTGGGATCCACCAAAGAAACCGTGAGTTTGCACGGGATTTCATTTTGCTGTGACATGGAATTGAGTCCTTGTGGGGCATTTAATACAATTTGTCTTTAGGCAGTAATGGTAGATTTTCAAAAATAAATACACGTTGTTCAAGAAACGTAGGAGCGGGGGGTGCCTGGGTGGCTCAGTCAGTTGAGCACCCGACTCTTGATTTCAGCTCAGGTCATGATCTCACGGTTCGTCAGGTCAAGCTTGGCATCAGGCTCTGCACTGACCGTGTGGAGCCTGCTTGGGATTCTCTCTCTCCCTTCCCTCTCTCACTCTGCCTCTCCTTCTCAAAATAAATAAATAAACATTAAAGAAAGAAAAGAAATTGAGGAGTAGCCCTTACCATGGAAACTTAGTGTGCATTTCTGTCTCTAACTTTAAAAAAATAGAGCCTTCTACTCTGGACACCGTTAGTTTGTTTTTCATTGAAAAGGAAAATAAAATTGTATGTTATTTTCCCCTAAGGAACCATTCATACCTACACGGCCGAGATTTCTGGTCTTTATTTGTTTACTATCTTACAACAATTGAAAACGGGTAACCAGATTAAAAAAAAAAAAAAAATCAAAGGATTAGGTGGTAAATTGTGGAGGAACTAGCTGGTGAAAGAGAGCGGACTTCTCGCTGGCTTTGCAAAGTCCCGTTTTGGTAGGGGCGATCGGAATCATGTCATCGGAAGGGCATGGTGTAAAAGTCACTGCAGTGGACGTTTCGCCCGCTGGCAAGGGACTAGAAGAGAGTGCAAAAACAAGGAAGTGGTTTGTGTGTTGCAGTAGTAAAAAAAACGATGATTTCTATTTCTTCTGTATCCTCACTTCATTGCTACATTCATATGCCAAATTAACAGCAAGAAAGAATGCCCTTTTAAATTTAAAGACATCTTCTAACGACAGAAATGTTTGCACATCATTTCTTCTTTTCACTCTTAAAAACTGGGGCTGAGTCAGCTGTTATTGGCCCCACTGAATAAATTAAACCCGAGAACATTCTCGCAGAGTCACAAGACTGTATGCAAGGTTGCTTGCCGCCCCCCCACACACACACACACTACTTGCCAACGATCCCTGAAATGGGAACACTCCTGTCTCTAACCAGCTGTACTGCCCTCCAGTTTGGATTCTTCAACCCTGGTTAGTACCATGTCCCTTTTCGCTGTGTAATTTATTAAAATACTGTCTTCACCCGTGCACGTTCATTCTTGTCACCTCGACACGGTTTGAGGGTTTCAAGGAGACGTGAAACAAACACACAAAAGCCGCAACATTCCTGGTCTGTGGCTGGGAGAAGGCTCTAGGAAGTTGCTTTGACTCCGGCTGAAGTGACTTCTGTGTGTGAGAGGCCACGTGGAGGTCTGTGTGAGTCACCGGGCCGAGGAACAAAAGGGTCAGTGATTGCTCACACCTTCCCCAAGCTCGTTGCTGGCCTCATGGCGGCCACCCGGGTCTTCACTAAAAGAACCAAACCGACCGCAAAGGGGACGTTGACGTAAATGATTTTAAAATGACGTCAAATCGCCGCCACCACTGCCCCCCGACATGCCCATCCATGCCCATTTTTTCATCTGCAGGATACTCTGACCCACAAAGGCTAAACGGATTGTTGTCCTAACCTGTCCAGAAGTATTTTTGTACGGGCCTACTCTATAGAAATGTCTATTAGTAGGTAGGAGTATATGTGCACAGATCCCTTCCCCTGTCCCCATTAAAATTGCACTGGATTTCTGGTGTATCTGAAATGTGGCAACCTGGCCTCGTTTTCTTGTTGCATTTGATTTGCCCCAGAGGTGTTCTGGCAGCTGACTCTGATTTCAGAAATTAAACTCAAAATTTTCTCCTCCATCCCAGGTCTGTTCTCACTTGGTATTAGCATCCACCTTCCACAACTGTCCTGTGGTCATTGATTGCCTAGTTAAGGTTCTTCTCTTAGGGGCTTCTCTGTGTTATTTTTCAGCTTTTTGTGCTTAAAGTCCTAGGAAAGCTTTACAGAGTAGACTTTACTGAAAATCCACAGACTAGAGAGAAAGTTGGACTGTGAGTTAGCCATCAGACTGAGTTTTCTCGTTTCACCGTGGATGAAAATCTAAAGGCACCTTCATTATTAGTTTGGGGGATGACGAGTTTCAATCCAGTCAATGTTAAGCAGCTAGTGTTCTGGAAAATGAACCTTAGGAAATTTTTCTCACCATCGTGAGCTGAGCTAACCTGATATGCTGTGGGAAAGGACAGCATATTACTCTGGGCAAATGAGAAGCACACAGAAAATAAAATTGTTAGGTTTTGCTTGGAATTGAAAATTGTTGAAGGTTGAAGACTTTAATGTAGGGAGTTTATCAACAGCAGCAGAATCAGTGGTTTTATCAGACCAGCAGTAAGGTCTGCAAAAAGGCACTTCCTGCTGATGAAATTATATAGCTAGAGATTTGGGTCCAGATTTTATACTCAGGAAACCCTTAAAAACTTGCTTGCTGCTGTCATGCTGGGAGAATTAATAGATTAGACATTTACCACTAAAATTTTTGAAGGAAGCCCTCCCCCCCCCCAATACAACATTTTCTAAAAGAGCAGGGCGTCCGTCAATTTCATAATAAAATATGGAACACGTCATTTTCTATGAAGGCCATCTGCAGCAGCTTCTGAAACAATGTTTCACATGAGGGAGACACCTCGTAAATGTGTGGACCGCGCCTTTATGTTAAACTTGACTTTTTACCTGTAAAAGGAGAAGAGAGTAAATGACTATGAGTAAAACTCAGATTGGAGACAATGGTTCCTGTTACATGTGTTTGGTGTTTATTAATACAGCATAGAATCATGTAGACTTCCATACTGATATCTGTTCAAATTGTTTGGTACATGTTAAGGAACAAATGACAGATAATTTAGAGCTTTCAATTTTATCCCTTCAGAGGGTTAATTTGGTTTTTACACTTTTCGTTGACGCCCATGAAAATATATGTTACATATTTAATATTACATATTAAATATTTATTGAGAAATTGCTACATATTGGAATCGGGGGGAAATAAGAAGAGATTGCTGAAAGAGTACAAACTTTCACCTATAAGATGAATATGGTCTGAGGATCTAATGTATAGCATGGTGACTATGGTTAATAAAGAAAAGTGTATAAGGCGGGGAAAAGGAAAATGATCAGACTTGTTTTAAACAATGCACTAAATTCAGTGGTCGACTCTTGTGCCTACTGGGCATTTGTGGTGTATATGAAGCGCTTGTGAAATCACGGAGGTGAGCACATTTCCCATAGTTCAGTTAATATCAGAACTGAGTCCCAGCCCTCAAAAATATCAGAATATTCTAGAAGAGACAGAGATATAAAGCTGTAATCATAATGTTGTATGCTACATTTATGCTACAAATATGCCCAAAATGTTGAGAAGTTTCCGTGGAAATGCTCAGACGAGGACGTTTAACTCAGCCAAAGGACATCCCGAAAGGACACGATTCTTAAATAGATCTTGAAGGAATCACTGTAGGAAACAAACTTATCCCAGACAAAGGGAAGGCACAGGGAACAAGACATTCAAAACGGCAAATAGAAGGGTTGGACTAGACAGTTTGTACAAGTACGATGAGAGATTTGGTTAGCATGGTGTGCTGACACCAGAATATTAAACGCTCTCTGTGAGTCTAAACTTTATGCTCAAATCAGTTAGAAACAAGTAAAGGATTTAAAACAGAAGCACAAACGTGTGATAGAAATTTTGGCTAAAAACAGTATGGAAGATAAATTGAAGGGAAGCTAAACGGAGTCTGGAAAAATAGAGTGAGATGCTCTGTGATGCGATCCTACGATGAATTTGATAACTTTGAACCCGTTATTCTTAGCGGTATCCAACCCCTATGAGACAAGGAAATTCACGAACCAGAATCTAACTTGAGCCGTGTGCTAGCTTAAGACATTTGCTGGCTTGGGTAGTTGGTGTGGCTTGACCATGTGTGCAACCTACCTCAAACACCTGACTCTCCCCAGGGCTCAAGCATGAATCACTGAATATATTCATTGCAGATACGTCTGGGGAGATTTAAAAAATCATCATTGATCTCTAGAAACTACTAACTGGATGGAAAATACTTCATCCTCATTAAAATACTCATTTTGGCAAGAGGAATTTGTAAATATTTCTTCCTCGCCAAGGAATATCCATTGTTCTACCTTCAGATGTTGTATAAACATCAAATTATTTACTGCGAAAGTGCTTCTGTGATTACTTAAGGTGGTTGGAACACTGCCTTATAGAACTTGTGCCAGTCACATCTCTAATGTCATCCTATATAAAACTGTTGATTGAACTTTATGCTATCTAGTCAGGCAAAGAGATTAAAATCTGTTTTCTACACATTAGCTGTATAATCTTGGTCCAATTATTTAAACTCTCAATGCCTTAGTTTCCTTAACACTAAAATTAATGTAACAAATGCCTAGCAGATTTTATGTAAGGATTCACTGAGATACCCTGTGTACGTTACTTAGCACCGTCACCAGTAAATACTCAGTAAGCACCCAATTAAGTAAGTCTTAGTTTTTATTAGCTTTGGACAGTAGAATTTTGCTTAGAAAAAATTCATTTAAAAAAAAGCTGTTTTTACAGCGAGGAATTGACCAAGAACTAGTGCCCAGTGAGAAATACTGACTTAGAGAAAAATTAGAAATCTTACCTAAGATTAGCTTCACACGTGTTTTACCTTTGAAGAAATCACCTCGTTGGAGAAAAACGACAATCAAATCCTTGAGGATGTAAATATCTGAATTCAGGTGATTCATGAATTGTTAAGAGCATAACTATTAATCAAGAAATATGAACATCTTCTTTAATACTCTAATAAGTAGTAAGAATAATGCAATTCACTCTAAGAAAGAAAGACAAAAACAAATTGAAAGAAAAAGAGAAATAATTCTCTAAGGTTCAAGTTGAGCTCCTTGACAGAAATCACTTAAAGAATTTAATTCTGCAGTCAATGATTTTTAAAGTATTTCTATATTTTATTTTTCGATACCTATGATATTTCAATTAATATTTAATGAAAATGTATGTAAACCATGAATTTAGAATACATTTAATATAAAATAGCTTACATTTTCACCATTTAAATGTGAGGGATTACTGTAAACATAAGCAAATATACAAAAATGTATTTATTTCCTTTCTGTTTAATTATGAAAATTCTCAGGCAAATACAGTAGAACAAACCTAATCAACATAAATAATTTCTCTATAAGAGAAAGAGATTCTAGTTTTAAAACATTAACACCTGTTTGGCTCCCTTGGTTTTTTATTTCTAAACTATAATCATTGCACATATACAGTACACAGAATTAATTTTAATTAATTAATATTAATTATTACTATATTATATATAATATACATTTGTATATTAGTATATATTATTATTTTATATATTAATATTATATATATTAATTGCATTAATTTATTATTATATATCATATATTATACATATTATATATTATATATTATATATTATATATTATATATTACATATTAATTTAATATTATATTAATTATATATAATATATAATCAATTATATATATTAATATATATTATATATTAATTAATGTTAATTAATTAATTAATAATTAATTTGCAAGATATGCACATAAATAGCAGTGGCCTTGTCAGAAGCGAAGGGCAACATAGTTAACCAAGTTCCAGACTTGAAAGAAAAGCTTCCCAACAGGAAATTTAATATAATGAGGAATTGCATTTTAATAAATATGGAGAGCAGTTTTCTATGGAAGCAGATTTATTTGTGCACCTGCGCAGGATCACTTATTTACGATAATTTACAGTACGTTTGCCAAAAGCTGCATCATAGGAATGCGGTTCTACTCCACGCCTGTCTACGAGCTTTCAAAGTGATTTTCAAACTGAACTGTCATTCCTATTCCACATACGCACTAAATGACACCTACAACAAAAATAAACAGAAACGACTCTCCCTAAGTTGCAGACTTCTCCAGGCTGCCCAGGAAACACAGACAACATTAGCTCCTTCTGCCCAATAGATCGAACACAGTGGTGTCCCCGCGTCTGAGACCATCTGAGAGTCAAATTCCTATTGTTTTACAGGCAGGGATCCAGAATTGTTCAGAAGCTGCCACTTTTGCACCCACAACTTCAATGGCAGGTACTGTTCCATGGCTCTTCCAAATCTCTCCTAAGTACTGAGAATGTCTTTTGTTATCTCTAAGATGTTGCTTGTTACATAAAGCACATCCTCTTGAAAATAAAAATTCACTTGAGCAAAGGAAAAGTTCTCCGCAATCTCTCTCTCGGGAGTTGGGTGTAGAGCAGGAATCACCAAATGAGCCTGGATACTTCCCAAGCCCAAATATCTGGGAAGAAGCCTGCTTCCATTATTGTTCAGAGCAACCGGCATTTCAAGGACAGCTGACGGTTTAGAAACGCGTTTCCATTTTCAAGACGTGGAAATCCACTCCTCATTAGCTTGCTGTTTGTGGAGAAGTGAAATTTAGAATTATCACTTTGAATTAATGGCTCTCCCCATGTGCCGACACAGACAAAGTCTGTGTAAAAATCAAGCCTCATTCATAACAGCTTCAAGAGTTGGGCGCTGAACTGATCAGATTGGGAGAGCATTGAGAATCCGTCATTGATTTCATTAACAAAGAATCCAGCAAGATTTAATTCTTCTTGTACCTTTTAAAATTAAAAAAAAAAAGCCATGAGCAAATAAGTAATGCTACTTTTTTCAGTGTCAGAGATTCAATTAATGTTTTGGAGAGAATTTTCACTATGTGATTATTGTGGAAGGTGCGGGAGGAAAGGAATACTGTTATGTTTTGGAAAGATCCGTGGTGCTTTGTGTTATGACCACTCCTGTCTCATCTGTTTGCACATTGTGGGTTTCTGTTCCCCAGCTACTCATCCAACATGACAATACCTAGTGGGTATAGGCAAAAATCAAAAACTCTCCTCCTTTGACCAGATAATAGTCTCTTTTTTAACAGATTATGAGAAACTCTGAATATGTTAGGATAGGCATAAAGAATTTTATAGCTGAAGAAGACCTATTTTCCGTGCTACGTACCTTTTTGTTGCAACTGAAAAACTGGAAAGGTGAACACAATTCTTACTCATAAATATTCATCATTATGTTTTCCCATGACTTATTCTTTCTTGTGAAATAGACATACTACTGACTACAAAATCCCATAGCCCTTGTCAGATCTATCACTTTCACAAAGTACAAATGAGAGATAGGCTTAAAAAAAAAAAAAAGGAATTATCAGATAGTGACCAAAAAATTGATTTTTTCCCCCCTCCTGGAAACAGCTGATTTTAGAGCTATGCAGTTTCCTGTTCTGGAGCTGATGAGGTCACTATCACCTCACCAGCAAAGGAAGTGAAACTCTTTTCAGTGGTTTTGTTGCTTTGGATGCTATCCAGTGGAGCAAGAAACACATTAAATTTGATGCGGGACAGATAAGGAAAGGACAACGTTGTAAATACTCTGACTTAAAAACACGTTTCTTTACAGACACATTCTGTCATATATTTGGGGTCCAAAATACATGTTTAATCATTTGGCACATTAGGTATGATAGGGTTAAGTACTGTGTGAATCTTGTAATTTTCAAGGTTAAACTACACTGTATCCCTTTTTATTGACACATTGGTTATTTGGCAAGGTCTAATTTCCTATTTATAATAAATAAGAGATTTGTTTTACTATTCTTGGACTTAGCTCTGAACATATATTTTGGTCAAGCCCTAATAAATATTTTCATCAAAATACATGTTTTTTTTACCCCTAACTAAAAAACATTTCTAATGAATTTGTAGCTATTGGAAGCAACATCATTGAAAAATGTAATTTACTTTAGATGTGCAGTATAATACCCAAACGCCATGAAACAGGAAATTACAAGTATCTAAATAATTTTTTAATATGCGTCCACATTTATATCTGAAAGGACTGGATTGTATGTTTTATGTTGTTGAGTTTCGGATGTATCTATTTTAAATTAAACGTAGTGTACTGAGAGGTTGGAAAAAATGCATAATTGTCCACGTTTACTGTTTTGCATCATGTTTACCAGTGCTGCTTTATCAGCGGTGTGAGAATTTAGTGGCAAAGGACAGCCAGGTTAGAATATTGCGTATCATTTTGTGGTTGTCCACCCCATAATTTCATTTCAACTCATGAAGCCTGTGCGACTTTGCAGTTAGTTTAAGAAGCGTTAGGAATGTGAACATCATCGTCTGTTGCATTTTAAGTACAGGACGATGTAATAAAATAAGATTAAATACTCTTAAATAAAAACTCTATGGAAGTGGAACTGTACAAGAGAAAAAGCACTTCTGAAAGTTTGACTTTAACTGTAAGCTTTCCCTAGGTCTCTCTTTTCTGCCATCCACACTGTTAGAAATAAAGCAATATAGAAATAGCATCAGTGCTATTAACCGTTAAATAGTGAACCCTCATTAGCCAGCGCTACACAGGGTCTTTAAATGTATTTCCTATTTAGAAGGGAAACCCACTGCCTTTCACACACACATAATTTGGTTCAAAGGTTTTAGGTGGAAGGAGAAACAGCCATAAGACTTGTCTAAGCTTATTCACATCACTGAGAAAAATCCACCTGACAGATTGATCTTGGAACGTCTGGAAAAGTAAAACACCAAGTGATAGGAGCAGTTGATTGGTCACATTTTTACCATAAGCGTGTGGACGTGCTGACAGCCAGCCTCTTAGAGGTCTTTCTTCACTTCAGGCCTCTTCAATTTACATGGTTGATTTCGGGGTGCCTGGGTGGCTTTGTCGGTTAAGCATCTGACTTCAGCTCAGGTCATGATCTCGTGGTTTGAGTTCGAGCCCTGTGTCGGGCTCTGTGCTGACAGCTCAGAGCCTGGAGCCTGCTTCTGATTCTGTGCCTCCCTCCCTCTCTACCCCTCCCCTGCCCATGCTCTGTGTCTTCCAATCTCTCAATAATAAATACATGTTAAAATTTTTTTTTTACATGGTCTATTTCTAGTCTCCCGTAAACCAACCTTATGACAAAGTGCTTCCTTTATTGAAATGGATTGTTTGGGGGTTTTTTGAGTCAATCTTAGGCTACACAAGTCTGTGACAATAAAAGGGATATAGAAGCGCCTAGAACAAGTTCACTTTGACATTTGCATTCTTTATTCTCTATGTAAGTTTTGCAGTGTGGATCCTAGATATTATTCATTTTTAATTTAATCGTGAAAGTGTAAGTAATTCACATTATGGCTTATGCAAATATCTGAAGGACAGTGTCAACCTACAAGATGGGTCTTCTTTCCTTTACACTATGTATGAAAACTTGAATGTGTGCAGATTACAGAGTCTGTTTCATGACTTATCAGATCCTTGATCAATTACAACATAACCTCATTGCTCTTCTCATTCCCGGAGATTTGCTTATGAGCAAACTGAGGTAAGGAAGCCAGTCTTTCAGGTTCATAAAGTTTCATCAAAGTAAGTGTTCTGTGTAGTTTCTTGCCAGGTGATCACAGCTTTTTATTTTCTTTTAACCTCTGTAGAAATTTAACAGTTACATTTCCTTTAGAGATTTTGTTTTTCTAAATTGAGAATTTGGGAGTTTTATTTTTAAAGCAAAAACAGCGCCTTCAGATAAATGACTTATACGAATATGTACGCTGAGGATACGTTTCGTAACATAAAAGTATGTACAAGCATTATTTGGTTAATACTTTAGATTTTGTGCAAGATCTAATGACTCCAGTAGCATAAGATGTTACCTTCATTGGAATAAATAAAAATGGGTGACATTTTAATACGTGTTTACGTACTTTTGTGAATTCTTAAAAGTGTGTGAAATTTTTGTGCTGGAAACAATATATTAATTCAGATTTCCTAAATGTTGCCCATTACACCAGATCACATCTGATTTACATGACAGAATAGGCTGTTGCTCTCTAAAACCATTTTGGAAACATTTTTGTTATAGTAACTCTGTATTGCTTTCACTTAAATAGATAACAGTCTAGATTTGTGACATTGAGAAAACCCACCATGTGTCCCCATCTCTCAAAAGGCAAACACCACTAGACCTTAAGGACCGCTGCATTTACTGCCTTAGTACATGCTTCTTCATTCATTTTTACATTTAAGGTAAGTAGATGGCCCCTCTCTTGCAACACCCACACGGTGCCACAAGAATTAACACATCTGCGATGTATGAATGTGATGCTACTCTGCTTTATAAACATCAACTGTGAGCAGGAAGACTCATAGGAGTCTTGCTGAAAGTAATAGTGTGAACCTGGGCATGTCATTTTTCTCCTCTGGGCCCAGATTTCCTCACATTATGAATAATCCAGCTGGATGGGAATCCCAAGCATCAGATTGGTGGCCGGTGGACTGAACTAATCAACAAAGATGCTCTCCATGGTTGAATGGGAAGAGTGTTCCCTGGGCTTGAACTCCTGTTGAACCCTTCCTATTTTCTTACCTGCCAACCCCCAGGTAGACCTGCCAGCTTGTCTGGCATTGGCTTTGTGATCCCTCCACCAGAATGACATTTCCAGACATCCCCAGCCCGAACACTCCCAAGACTTTTAGGGCATCAAGCTAATTTCCAGACTAGAATCTTATCCTGCATGGTTATGTGAGAAAGAGCTTCTGTATAGACTGAACACGTGGACATTTGGCACCTTAAAAATTCATTCCCAGTATTAGGAAAGGAAGAACTCTATATCCAGTTAAATGAAAGAAACTATACAAATGATGGAAACCGTCTCTAACCTTCAGTTTCCAAAGAGCTGGACTTGTGGTGGTGGTGAATCTGCTCATTAATTTGAGAAACAGGAAGCATTTGCAAATATCAACAAATATATTTGACGTTAAGGGAAAACAAACCTACAGTAAGCTTAGTTCATAAGAATGTTGTCAATGATAGGAAAATTATAATGATGACTGATTTCAACCTGTAAAATGGGGATAAGCAGATTGTTCTATCACAACTTATCATAGGCCGAGTCTCATTTCAGAAAAATTGTCTTTCAGTGAACCACTTACTATGAAGAGAAATTTGAATGAATCAACAGTACAATGGAGAAAGCAAGATAAAAGTATTCGTGTTAATTTTATGGCAAAGAGTGGAGATGACTGATTAGGTTATACTTGTTTTAAAAGCGATATAATTTATCATCAGTGAATGTTGACAAAACAGCTTCAAAATTGCATCAAATGAAGGCATGTTGTGAAGGCATTCAGCCAGGAATTTCCTGACTTTGGCCCCTAGATGACCTCATACCTTAAATGGTTAAAACAAACTAAAAAGAATTTAAATCTTACATGTTTATGATGCCATTCCCACTTTATTTATTTTTGGTTAGCTCAGAGTAACATAATAAAAACCAGGTAATTCTACTGAGGGGCAATTGCAATCCGTTGAAATGTTCACATTGGAAATACTTAGATACTCTTCAGTTTTCATTCCTTTTTCATATGCTATTGTTGTCAATTTTAAGTGTAAGAGAACTCACAAAGATAGAGCCACAGGTTAAAAACGTCATAAACTGTCTTTTTCCTAAATTCCTATGAACATTGCCAGTTGAGCATCATATCATAAAAGACTTCCTTACCTTCATCTGTTAAAGAATTATTTAAAATTAGAGAAAAAAAATCAAGTGAAAATATACATCTTTTTTCATTGGCTTTTGTAAGAATGGTCATGGTACTGTAGTCCGTCATCAACAGTTGTCCGAGCATAGATAACACAAAAGCGGGTATTACTTTATGTATCTGGTATATAGAAACGGAAAAAAAAAAAGTCTTCCATGTGATAGCTTCTCTTGCATCTGGAGGTTTATAAATCTCTTGGCAACATTCACACACATTTAGACTGACAATAAACAATAGTAGGATTCAACAGAAAAAAAAATTCAACATTCTATTTCCTAGTCTTTAATGAAATACTCAGTGAATTTCACACACACAAAAGGCTATGATCTTTCAACAACTTCATCTGAAACCGTTTGAAAATCGAAGGTGTTGAGAAATTATTTTGTTGAAAGCATATTTATACAGTTCTAAATTCCCTTGAGCCTTATTTTAAGAAGAGATCAGATTCATCTTACCAAAGAGGAACTATTCCAAGAATTAGGAAAGTCAAGTTTATATCATTTCAACCTGTAATGCCGCCTTAATCTTCTCCATTTGCATTTCAAACCTTCTCAGTCTCAAAGGAAAAAAAAAAGAAAAAGAAAAGTAAACATATCTTGTTTATACCTTCCTGCTGTTTTCAATTTCAGTGTATCTAGTCACAAAAAAAAAAAAAAAAAGATCATCACTTTTAGCATTAACATTTATGGTTAAGGACCTAAGGCCATTGATCCGCATACATTGACATTCGGAAGGCCCACAGCCAATCTTTAATACATGAACAGTAACATCAGGACCAGGTCTAAAGTACTAAACAGATGAAGCCCAAGATACCTCTTGCCCTACTTTCAGAGCAGCCACGATGCATTTATAAATCATTTTCAGAGAACCCTGCCGGTTTCCACCAGCTAAAGAGGAACCCCAGGCATGTCACAATGCTGCAGATTAGTGCCATAACAAAACTAAAGAAGGGCATGATTCAAATGTGGGCTACTGTTATGGCGAAGTACATTTATGTCTCTGCTTTTGCTTTAGTTTGATGCCCTACATAGAAAGGGCAGTTCGTAAATTCCAAAGATACTACAGCTTTAAACTTTCATTTTTAATACATAATCAAAAAACAAAAACAAAAAAAAAAAAGAAGGAGAAAGAAAAAGAGAGAGACTCGACCACTGTCTTTCTTAGAGTTCCTAGAGTGGATACAAGGAGAATTTGACAAAATCTTTTCTATTCTGTAGTCTATAAGACAGTACTTTATAAATGGCTTTCAATATGTAGCCTCATGTAATTTTCTGAACTGTTCTCAGAGGTGGGCCATGGGTCTCAGTTCCAATTTGGAACAAACCAGATATTTTGGTACTAAGCTCTTTACAAAACACAACGCAGACTTTGTGTAATAAATGGTCCTCTCTGATTAATTCTAAGTGGTTGTTTAAGCAACCTATGGAATGGGAGAAGATATTTGCAAATAACATATCGGGTAAGGGGCTAGTATCCAAAATCTATAAAGAACTTATCAAATTCAACATCCAAAAAATAAATAATCCACTTAAGAAATGAGCAGAAGATATGAACAGACATTTCTCAAAAGAAGACATCCAGATGGCTCACAGACACATGAAAAAATGCTCAACATCGCTCATCATCAGGGAAAAACAAATCAAAACAACAATGAGATACCAGCTCACACCTGTCAGAATGGCTAAAATTAACAACTCAGGAAACAACAGACGTTGGTGAGGATGAAAAGAAAGGGGAACACTATTACACCGTTGGTGGGAGTGCAAACTGGTGCAGCCACTGTGGAAAGCAGTATGGAGGTTCCTCAAAAAGTTAAAAATAGAACTACCCTATGACCCAGCAATTGTATCACTAGATATTTATGCAAAGGATACAAAAATACTGGTTCAAATGGACACATGCACCCCAATGTTTATAGTAGCACTATCAAAAATAGCCAAATTATGGAAGGAGCCTAAATATCCATCGACTGATGAATGGATAAAGAAGATGTGTGTGTGTGTGTATGTGTGTGTGTGCGCGCGTGCGCGCACACACAGTGGAATATTACTCAGCCATCAAAAAGAATGAAATCTTCCCATTTGCAATGACAGGATGGAACTTGAGGGTATTATATGAAGCTAAATAAGTCCATCCAAGAAAGACAAATATCATATGATTTCACTCTTATATAAAACTTAAGAAACAAAACAGATTGACATAGGGAAAGGGAAGGAAAAATGAAATAAGAGAAAAACAGGGAGGGAGACAAACCATACAAGACTCTTAACTATAGAGAACAAAGAAACAAACCATCCAGAGGGTTGCTGGAGGAGTGTTGGTGGGGGATGGGCTAAATGGATGATGGCCACGAAGGAGGGCACATGTTGGCATGACCACTGGCTGTTATAGGTAAGTGATGAATCGCTAAATTCTACTCCTGAAACCAATACTACACTATATGTTAACTTGAATTTAAATAAAAACTTGGAAGAAAAAAGGTTACGTAAATAAAATACCAGACTGTTGAAAATTCTTTTTTCACTGATTTGTTAAATGCCTTTTTGTACATAAATTAATTTACCTCTGTCTATTCTCCATTTTCCTGACTGAGTAGAGTCCCATTTCTCTCATTCATTTTTAACATTCTTGAGATTTCCCAATATGTCTATGTATCTTATGTATAGATTGATTTCTCCTGAGGTTTTATTTCTCCTATGTCAGTGATTTCCAAGTCGGTACCATAGAGCTCTTTTCAATTCCAGTTTATCTAGTCAGACACCACAAATATTTTTCAAAATTACTTTTGTGGAGGATCAGTTGTGGGGAATTGACCAGGGACTGAATATTCCTCTTTTTCTTTTACATATTGAGATGCATGTATACTATATGAGTTTAAGAAGGATTTGTGAAAAGAAAGTGAGAAAAGGAGAAAGAGATGGAGGGAGGAGTGTGGGAGGAGAAGGGGGAGAAGAAGAAGAGCATGTAGAAGGAGGAGGGGGTGGAGGAGAAGGGGACAATGATGACAATGGGGCAGGAAGAGGGAAACAAGGAAGGAAGGACTGAAGGAAGGAATGAAGGAAAGCTAAAAAAAAAAAATCAAAACCAAAACATACTGTCCTAGATCATGAGAGTGTTGATATTAAGGAGAAATTTGAATTTGGAATCAGGAAGCATTAGTTCTGAAGTCTTCACGAGATGACAGATGTGGTCATCGCAGACTATCTCAGACATTTTCAGTCAAAAAATGGAATAAAGTGTTCCTAGTAGTGGATCCTGTCCCATGAAGTTTTGGTGACCTGTCTGACACTTTACAGATAAGCTCTGAATATCTTAAAGATACACTAGATAAGCTTTTCCTCCTCAGGTGACTGGGCTTTCCCAAAGGAAAAGTCTGTGCAGGACTTCAAAGACTGTCCAACTTCTTGGAAGCCTTCCAAAGCCTTCTGTAATGCAAATGTTGCTAACACAAGTCTTTCCCACACCCATATCTCTGGCACGCTTATAGAAATTCCAAAGAATGTTCATTTTTAAAATATAATCTTCCACCAAGGATAGCAGTGAGAGGCATCACCTAAAAGCATGAACCATGTTCAACCATGAACAATTTTTTGCTACCCTCCATCTGCCCAGGAACATCTAACAGTGTCTGAAGATTAGTATCTCATGGGTAGAGGCCAGAAATATCGCTGATAAATATCCTACTTGCACAGAATAGTCCGCCCAAACAAAGAATCATCCCAACACAAATATCGATAGTGCTAAGATTGAGAAACTCTTAAGAGCACAGAACTGTGAACCTCAATGCGTAAGTCACTGCTTGGAGTCCTTCACATAATTCTGTGTTCTCCCACATCTGAACTTTGCATTAAACTTATAAAAGATTTCTGCTGAGGTCATCATTGTTTGTAGATGGAGCTATATGAGTCAGAATAAATTAGGATACATCTATTTTCCAGGGAGAAATTAGGAAATTAAGGTGAAAGTATGGAAGCAAAATGCCATTGGTCCCGATGGCCATGTTATTAGGTTTTGCACACTTTCTAACTTTAGTTGCTTTCCTAATTTCATTGATATGCAGTATCCCGTTGTATGAATACACTCCAGTTTATTTTTCTGTGCCACTGCTGTGCATATTTGAGTTGTTTCCAGTTTTCTACTGCTGAAGAAGTTCTGCTATAAACTTTCGTTTGTGTCTTTAAGCACACTTAAGAAGAAAAATTGGGTTATATTCAAGTTTATTAATAATGTCAGAAGATTTTTCCAGAAAAATGTACTTTACATGCCCACCAAGAGATCAAGCATTCTAGTCATCCACACCTTCACCAGAATTTGATATTGTCTGACTTTTAATTTTTTTAATTTAAATAAACTGATTTTGGGTTTAATTATCATTGCTTTGACGACTAACTAGAGTGAGTTTTCCCCCCTGTAGTAACTAGCCACTCTTGATTGGTTCTTTTTTTGATTCCTATGTTTACTCTTATCCTCCTGGGTTTTCACGTTTCCATCTGGGATCTTTTTTCCTTTCCTGAAGAAAGATAGAGATACAGGCAGATACAAATAGAGACATATGTGCAGGCTTCCTGGAAATGATTTCTCTGATTCTCTTCTCCGTTTCTAAAGAATACTCACACTGCATATGGAATTCTGTGTTAGCAGTTATTAGTTTCATCATTTTAAGTATTTATTCCATTTTCTTGTGGCTTCAGGCATTGAAATTGAAATGTCAGCTATCAGGATAAGTAGTCCTTCTCTGAAGATAGTAGGTCTTTTTCTTCTTTAGGCTTTAAAGATTTCTCTTTTTGTGTTTGGTTTTGAAGCTCAGTTATCAACCAAATACATACTTAGGATTATTGTATCTTGATCCAGGGAAAGGTAGGTTACTGGGCATAAACGGAGATACTTCATGATGAAGACTACATTTTCTGTTACTGACATAGTGATTCCCGACTCTGTGTGATTGGTTTCTGCATGATATTCCTTTTTTCCACCCTTTTGCTCTTTGTGAATTTTGTTTTTATTTTTATTTAAACTTTGTTTCCTGCAGGCAGGACATGATTGAGTCTTGTTTTTTGGGTTTGTTTGTTTGTTTATTGTTTTGTTTTTCATTCAGTCTGATATTCTCTCCCCTAAATTTGGAGAGTCTAGACCATTTTCTGATAATGTGATTGTGGAAATGTTTGACGTGGAGGCTACCTTTTTCTATGTGTTTTCTATTTGCCTCATTTATTCTTCACTCCTTCCCTGACTTCTCTCAAATTGAGTGGGTTTTTTTTAGTATTTAGTTTTATCTACTATGGTGGAATGAATAAAGGCCCTCCAAAGATGCCCACACCCCATCCCCAGGACTCACTAATATGCCACATGACATAGTAGACAGGACTTTGTGGATGCGAGTAAATGAAGGGAAGTAAGATGGGGAGATGCTCCTGGACTATCCAAATGGTCCCCATAGAGTCACAAGGTTTCTTATGAGAGAGAGGCAGGAGGATTAGAGCTGGTAGTCGTAGATGTGATGCTCGAAACAAGATGTTGGGAGAAGAGGAAGGAGCCACAAGCGAGCAATGCAGTCAGTCCCTGGAAGCTGAAAACTCGAGGAAACAGATTCCCCCTCCCAGAACTTCTCGAAGGAACCGGTCCTGCCAGAACCTTGACTTTATCTCAGCAATACTCATTTTGGGCTTCTGACTCCCAGACCTAAAAGAGAATACATTTGTGTTACTTTAAACCACTAAGTCTGTAGTAACGTGTTACAGGGGCAATCTGAAATGAACACAGATGTGGGTGCCTGGAAGGGGGATGCGGCCATAGCCATACCTGAACATTTGGAAGTGTCTTTGGAATTGGATAACCCGCGAAGGTTGAAGGGATTTGGAGGCACATGATATAGAAGAAGCCTAGATTGACTTGAGCAGAAGGTTAGTCGAAATATGGATGCTAAAGTCTGTCGGTGGTCTCAGAAGGAGGTGAAAACTGCTATCATCTTAGAGAATACTAACTCATCGTAGACTGCTGATAGAAGTTAATGTTAAAGCACTGCTCCTGAGGGCTCAGAAGGAAATGAGAAACATGTCCAGGGAAACTGGAAGAAAGAGGGCGCTTGTTATACGGTGTCAGAAACCTTAGCTGAATTGTGTCCTGTAGTTGTGTGGAAAGCCAACAACTAGCAAGCAATGAATTTTGAAATTTAGCTGCATGATATTTCCAAACCTAATGTTGAAGGTGTAGACTGGTTTCTTCCTGCTGCCTATAGACAAATGTGAGAGGAAAGAAAAAAAAATTGAGGGGAGCACCTTTAAACAAGAAGAAGCCAGGACTTGGGGTGTCTGGGTGGCTCAGTCGGTTAAGCAGCCAACTTCGGCTCAGGTCATCATCTCACAGTCTGTGGGTTCGAGCCCCGTGTCGGGCTCTGGGCTGACAGCTCAGAGCCTGGAGCCTGCTTCGGATTCTGTGTCTCCCTCTCTCTCTCTCTGCCCCTCTCCTGATCGCACTCTTTCTTTCAAAAGTAAATAAACATTAAAAAAATTTTTTTAAAGAAGCCAGGACTTGATGATTTGGGAAATTCTCAGCCTTCCAGTTTACAAAAGATTCTAAATTAGGAGATTTGCTATAAAAAATGCATGCTCTGGTGAGAAAGCCAGGAGTGTGGCTGAATAACTTTTGCTGGTGCCTTGACTCTGCTTAAAAGGTCAGAATATTCGGTCACACAAAGGCATGAGATTTAAGAGATCAGGCATGTCTGATGGAGCCCTTCAGCCATCTCAGCAGAAGCTGACAGTAGAGATGGGATTACCCAGGAAAGATCGGTGGGGGATCCTCTTATGTATTAAGAGTGAATTTCTATGACACACACAGGAGACCCACAAGGGTTGGCGAATGTCTGTCACGGGACACCCTGCCAGCATACATTGAAAAAGACAGAAAGAAGACACAATGAAAACGAAAACTCAGACTCCCTAAGTTCTACAGGCAGGAAACAAGCTGATAAAACTACTCCACACGTCTAACACACTGTACCTTTCATTCCGAAGTGAAGGACGGCTCCAAGAGTGGGGCTGTGGGCCTGGAGGGTAGATCCTCGGACTACGGAAGATAATTCCCAGGTCTTGAAATCTAATGGGGTATTCCCAGTCGGGTTTCAAAATTGCTTGAGACCAGTGAGTGACTCCCTTTCTCCCTTAATTTGCTCCCTTTTGGAATCAGAATGTCTGTAACTGTTATCCTATGCCTACTGTATTTAGGGGACAGCCAACTCATTTTCTAGTGTCACAGGTCACAGGTGGATAGAAGCTTTGTGCTGGAATGGATGACACCCAAAGTCTTACCATCGCTAATCTAGACGATTTCGATGATGAGATTTGGGACTTTTGAGCTGATGAGACCCAGATGAGATTTAGGGCTTGAGTTAATACTGCAGTGGGTTGAGAGTTTTAGGGACGTTGGATTAGGTGGCTGTATTTTGCTTGTCGGGATGGACTGAATTTGGAGGAGGAACCATAGAGATCGTGGACCGTAGTAAGCTGAATAATATAATGTATTACAGCAGCAAGAATAGTAAATGAAGGCGCCTACCCTGTTGGATTATTGACTATAACTCTTTTAATGTTGGATTATTGACTATAACTCTTTTAATGTTTTAGTGGTGGTTGTCAAATTTACAATATGTGTCTTCCAAAAATATGTTGTTACTTCACATCACACATCAGAACCTCAGGGGCCCCTGGGTGGCTCAGTCGATTAAGCATCCGACTCTTGGTTTCGGCTCAGGTCAGGATCTCACAGCTTTGTGCGTTCGAGCCCCACGTCAGGTTCAGCACTGGCAGCATGGAGCCTGCTTGGGATTCTCTCTCTCCTTCTCTCTGCCCCTCCCCAACTCACACTGTCTCTGTCTCTCTCAAAATAAATAAATAAGCTTAAAAATTTTTTTTAATTTGGTTTTTTTAATTAAAAAATTTTTTTTCTAGTTTATTTATCCTGAGAAAGACAGAGACCGTGGGAATGGGGGACGGGCAGAGAGAGAGAGTCCCACACAATCTCTGGGTGCTGCCAGCCACAGAGCCCAATGTGGGCTCGAACTCACGAAGCCACGATCACGACCTGAGCTGAGACTGAGTTGGACACTTAACCGACTGGGCCACCTGGGCGCCCCTAAAACTTCGTTTTCGATAAATAATTCTTGGCTGACAGTTTCTTTCAGTTGGTTTCAGCATTTTAAAGAAGCTGTTCTAGTGCTTTCTTGCTCATGAACTTCAGGTAGCAACGCTGTAGTCATTTTCAGCTCGTTCCTCTGTGTGTATAACCTGGCCAGTTAGACATCTTCTCAATCACCTCAATCACCATCTTTACGCTCCTTTCCGAACTTTTAAACACCCACTCTTTCTCCAGTTTTGAGCATTCCTTATGAATATGATAGAGCCATTGTGAATTTTAGTACTTGGGTGTGTATTATTTTTATTCCTCATGCCTCTAGTGTTGTTATTTGAAGAAGCCCGTATCTATCTAGACTTACCAGAATATATCGCTTCTCAGCCCTTTGGCTAAGATCAAGTGTAGACTTACCTGAATATTTCTCAGTTCATTTGCTTTTTATTCCCTCTTGCATCACGGGTGCTGCATTTGGGATTATTTCCCTTCTGCTAGAAATAAATGGGAATTTTCTCTAGTGAGGTTTGTTTGTAGCAGTCTCTCTCTCTCTCTCTCTCTCTCTCTCTCTCTCTCTCGTTTTCATGTGTTTTAAAAGTTTCAGTTTGCCCTTTTTCTTGGAATATATTCCCCAGTTTTCAGTTATTTATTCTCAGAACATCGCGCATTATATTTACTTCCTTCTGTCTTTCTCTATTTCTTTCGAGAACTCAATTGCTGTTGCAATTGTCCCTTCTCTAAAGCTAATCTATCATTTGTCCCTGCTTGCTTTTAACATCTTTTTTTTCTTTGCCTTTGGTGTCCAGAATTTTACTTTGATGCATCTGGCTGTATTTTTCTTTTTTAATCCGGCCTAAGATTCAGTGGTATCTTTGTCCCAGTGCCCTGGTGAGAGAACCTGAGCCTGGAACGTGTATTAAATAGTCATGCTTTAATTGCGAGACAACACCCCAGAATAGAAAGACGCCTGGGTGGCTCAGTCTGTTGTTCCCACCTCTTGATTTCGGCTTAGGTCATGATCTCAGGGTCATGGGATCCCACAGTGCATCAGGCTCTGTGCTGATAGCGTGGAGCCTGCTTGGGATTCTCTCTCTCTGCCCATCCCCCACTCGTGCGTGGACATGTTCTCTCTCTCAAAATAGATAAATAATCATTATAAATAAATAAATAAATAAATAAATAAATAAATAAATAAGGGGAAAACATGGTGAGGCAGGGAAGGGTGGGAAGCAATACAAGATGATGGGTCACTATTCTAGAGATGAATTCATTTGACGTTGCAACATGAGACAGCCAGTCAGTCATACAGCAGGTGTGGCTGCTGAACTACTCAGGATGTCTCCAGAACAGCTCCCCCACCCCCCCCCACCCCGCAAACAGAGCCTCAGAGAAGTCCGTGGAGGAAAGTGGGGACAAAGCATAACTGCAAAGATTACTCCTGTTTCCTATATTGGATTGGTCAAAGTTTGCAAAATGCTCAACCATTATGACTTAAAATACTGCCTCTGTCTTACTTTTTTTTCCCCTCTCTTCTCCTGGAATACCAATAAAAAGTTGTGTTATATCTCTCTTTCATAGTTCCCTCTTTTCCTCGCTGCTGCATTCTGGATAATCTCCTTAACTCTGACTTCCTGTTCACTCTTTTTCTCTTTACTAAAATAATTTTCTATCAGATATTTTCATGAAGTTTTTTATATCGGTTACTATATTTTTCGTTCCTTGAAGTCCTCTTTGGTTCTTTGTAAGATCTGCTTGGTCATTGTTCATGCTCCTAATTTTTACTAATGCAGGTTGGAACTAATAACAGCCAATCCCCTTTTGATTTTTTACTTAGATTATATATATTTAGTTTATATTATGGAATTATGGAATTCTCATATTCTGACATCTTTCTGCATATAACTTTTCTCTTCATTTTATTGTTGCCTCTCACGTATGGTGCCTTTGAGGGAGTTGGATAGAAGGAGGTCATAAGTTTTGCCTGAAAAGTCCATGTTTCTCTGAATGTATCTATAAATTCTTTGAGGCTTGAGATGAAGTTGTGTGTTTCTGCAGAGCGGATTGCACTTTTCCAAGGAACCTGGGACACTATAAACCCAAGATCATTTGAGGCTTTTTGTTTTGGGTCTTTTTTTTTTTTTTTTTGGATCAACAAACTATCGTATACATCTATGTTGGCAACCTGTGGTGTGGGTGGTGCCTTGTAGTCATGAATTATTATTTTTTTAATGTTTGTTTTTGAGAGAGAGACAGAGTGTGAGCGGGGAAGGGGCAGAGAGAGAGAGGGAGACACAGAATCCAAAGCAGGCTCCAGGCTCTGAGCTGTTGGCACAGAGCCCAACGCGGGGCTCGAACTCCCCAACCTCCTGATTGTGACCTGAGCTGAAGTCGGACGCTTAACCGACTGAGCCACCCAGGCGCCCCTTAAGAATCATGAATTCTTAAGATTTTTTTCCATCCTAGCCCACATTTCAAGACAGTGCTCTTCATTTCAGAACTAGTGGTGAAGAGAGTGTTAGGTTTATTTCTAGTTTAGTACATTGGGAGTAGACCCTTTGAGTGTTAACTTTAGGAGGATTCTTTTTAACTTTTCCCCACTGAAAGGGCCCTGAGTTTTGTCTCATGTCCCCCAACCTCCCAAACAACCATTAAAACTAAAATTTCGGTTTACCTGTGACCTCAAGTTATAAGCCATCTACAGCGTTTGTCTTTTGACTGGAGTGTTCTGTACTTTCTTGTCAAATGATTGAGATGCTTCAGAAAAATTTTAAAATATTGCTTCAGCATGTTTTCAACAAGATAAGCAAGCACGTCGGGCTCCTAGAATGCTTCATCCCAGGAATTGGAACCACATATCTATAACTGGAACTACACACACACACACACACACACACACACACACACACACCTCACTATATGTATTGCATATATATCACTACGTGTGTGTGTGTGTGTGTGTGTGCATGCAGGTGAGGGTATACCATTTCAAGTGTAAGAATATCTCTTGGATTCTGTAAGAGGAATTTCTAGCCCAGTGTTTCTACCACTGAGGTCATCATGGTATTTAGAAAACATTTGTGTCTTTCCTAAGTCAGTATAGAACAATGAGGCTTGAAACGGGCAAGTTACTCTTTTAAAGGTGAAGAAAAAGAACATGTTGGAAAAAGCCAAGGTGGTAAAATGGAAAATCCCAGCATGACCTCCAGACACGCTCATATCCACCCAACGAGAAAGCATTGTTCACCTGCAAATTACATTTTCTCAACTTGCTTAATGATTCCCCATGAACAAACTACCACAATCTAATGTTGCAATGGCCCAGCTGACTCCCGCATTGCATCTGAGTGAGTCATTCCTGCGTAATGCAGGTAAAGGGTTTGAAGTTAAAACGCCATGACTGACAACAGCTCAAAACGAGTTTAATTACTAGAATCTATTTACCCTAGAGATGCTCCCCCAATGTCTTTAAAGTAAATGAAGTTGCTTTTCCAACTCTGTGTCTATACCCAGGAAAATTAACAGAGTATTTGAGATGGCGCTTTATAACCAATGCTAAGCAAAGAAGCCATTGTAAAACTATCCGAATATAACCTATTAACTCTTAGTAATCTCTCTGTCTTCTATTTCATGAAAATGTGAACCCCCCCCCAAAGTAATCATGTGTAAAATACCATTTAAATAATTTTATTGTCGGTACTAATGTAACAAACCTAAAATCTACTGTGCCTCAGTGGATAATGAAGTTCCCCCAGATTAACTGGGTTATTTTATTATAATGTACACACCTCAAAAAGAAATATCATGGATACAATAAAAATCATTGCACAGAAATAGGAATCAAACACTTCCCAGGAGATATTAATGTCAGCACAGGTGTGTGGAATGTACAAGCCCACTTCGCTTGCTAAATTTAAATCTTGGGGAAACTATCGCAAACCCTTCAGAATGTGCCCCACTTTTGTCATCTTTGTGAGTGTTTTTCTTTGATACTCACAAAAATACTAGGTACTTGAAACAGAATTTTTATTTCAAATGGCAACAAAGAAAATATTGCCAAACTTACAATCAAATTGAAATGGAACATAGTGTTAGAACTGAAGACGTAAAATGAGTGGATTCAGGTCCCTCATTTTACAGAGAAGTAAATAAAAGCCCAAGGCTGCGAAGTTAGTCAGGGCTGGAATTAGAACCTAAGGGGTTTTTTTGTGCTCAGGGCTCACTCTTGTATAAACCATATTATGTCATCCCCCATTCAAAGTCACATCATCTAAACCTAGTAAGTGTCAGTTTCACCTGTGCTTATGAATTAAGATTTTCCCACAGAGATACAGAATGAGTATCAGCCTAAAGGTGAGGCATGACTATCAAAGCTTTTTGCATTAAACCTAACTCGAATTCTGTGCAGCCTGAGGACTCTCAGCATTCAACTTAAGCATCTACTCTTAACATTTTTTGCTGAAATAAACCACTACAGACTTTGTGAATTTATAGCTAGCCAGTGGCATGACTGGAGGATGAATTCAGTCTAGTCATTGCTTAGAATGTTGACAGAAAACCTCCTTAAGTACATTTTTACGTGAAGCAAACAGAACGAGAGCACTAACTCTTATCCAGAAATCACTCTTGGAAAATCACTACTTTCATGAAAATTCATGGAACCAAAGAACATTGAAAGGACTCGGAAATGATCTAACCAACCTACTTGCTTCATTTTATAGATGAGAAGACAAAAGGGCAAAAAGGTTGAAGTTCTTGCCCAGAGTCGAGCAGTTAGTTATTAACAGTACTGAAATTAAAGTTCAAATTGTCTGACTATCTGGCCACCTGTTATTAATTCTTTCGTTTTCAGAGGTAGTGAAGGCACTAAGTCATGTGATTTCACATCCTCCTCGGTCATTCTTTGGAATGCTGTGTGTTCTTTCTACTTAAAATGTGGAGATGATTGTCCTGTTTTTTTTAATTCTAGTACCCAGTTGGCATTAGTGTTACGATTGGGGTCTCAGCCTTTTCTTTCATTTCATTTCCTTCTCTAGTGCCAATATCTATAAACAAAGACTCTCAGTTATAAGATTTCAAAGCTGAAGAGTCCTCTGCTGCTAAATGATCAGGCTCTAGTCTACACATCCTTGAGAAAAGAAGCAGGGCTCTTTCTGCTTACAAACGTGAAATTAAACACATCCGGAAATTGTCTTTATATTCATGTAAAAATGCTTGGGAAGTGTTTTCCCCTTCCTACCATGTCTATCCTGCCTCATCTGAAATCTTTGGCTCAAATGAGCAAATTCTTATATTCTTAGATTCAGCTTGTACTAAAGTTTCAATTGCCCTATCAGAACATAATACTCTATTGACTGATTTTACACTCTGTTTTTGCACACAGTGAACCACAAAATACTGAATTTCCTTGTGAAAAATTAGCAAAATTTAAATGCACACTGACAATGACAGTAGTCATTTTCTTATAACCACAGCTGTCGTTAGTTTTCTTCTACCCAACTTCACTTCTTAAACATTATGTAAAGTCAATAAAGGTGTCTTTAAATGTAACAATGTGTAATTTAATATGTAATTTGATATTGTGTGCCATCATTCAGAAACATGCTTAGCAAGGAAATAAAACAATTTAGACCCAATGAATAAAAAGTCAGGATAACTGGCATTAAAAAAAAAAAAAACTAAAGCATTACAATGATAGACCATGAAATTTTAAGGCAAAGACTATTATTTGGTCCTAGAATCTCAACTCTGGAAGCAATTGTTCAGGGGCTGAGATGAGTTTCCCAGGGCCGTCAAACCCAGCCAATGAATCTGTATTTCTAAATTTTTTACATTCTTTACTTTTAGAATTTTGATTTCATTTTGTATAGCTTTTTTATGTTTCTATGAGAGCCTCCATCTTTCCATTCATTGTGATCGTTTTTCTTTAATTCCTGTATGCTAAGCCTATCATCTTGATCTTCTTGAGTCTATTTCTTTTGACTGATTTTTCTCTTGAATATGGATTGTGTTTTCCTGTCTCTCCACCTGTCTAATAATCTTAATTTCATGCTGGAAATTGCGCAGGATACTTTTTAGGAACTCTGAATTCTAGGGACTCTGTCAATTCCTCAGAAAAGTGTTAATTTTTGATCTTGCATGCAATTAAATCTCTGGCTGATCACTATGTACTTGTGGAAGAGTGGTTTTGACTTTGTCCTGATGGCTCTGTATGGTTTTGTTCATCTTCTAACAGGAGTCGCTTAGTCCTGAGACAGTCTTAATTCTTCAGACATGGCTCTTTTGGCATTTCAGTGCTTCGTGAGGTATTTACTAAGCCAGTCTAAGTCGGTAAGACTCAGATTCCGAACTCAGTCTCCCCGTGGTGGGCAAGTGCTGAGATCTCTGCTCAGTTCTTTCGGTCTTCCCAGCTGTTGTAGTTCATTCGTGTCCCTGCATTCTCTTCATGGATACACAGTGCCAGCCAAAGATTCGCTGAGGATTTTGATGCAGATTTTGGAGTGCCTGCCCCCTGTGTTTCTCTTCTATTTAAGACTTCCTCCCTTTATTTTCACACATTTATAGGTGTCTTGAACTCTACCCTCCAGACGTCTCAAATCAATAAGACTGCCCTTGCTGATTGAGTCCCACATGCTGCAGCTTAAGGAATGGAGGGTGCCTTCAGGAAAAAAAGCTCTATACATATGTTCTCTCTCATGGCTTTACTCTTTTAAGAGTTGAATCCCCTCCAGTTTCTGCTTGCCTTGGGTCTCTTTCCAATACCTTCAAATCCATTTCTTTTTAGTTTATTTTATTTATTTTTAGAGAGAGAGAGAGCATGAGCAGGGGATGGGCAGAGAGAGGGAGAGAAAGAATCCCAAGCAGACTCTGTGCTGTCAGTGTGGAGCCTGACATGGGGCTCGATCCCCTGAACCACGAGATTATGACCTGAGTTAAAACCAGGACACTGACCCTTAACCGGCTGAGCCACCCAGGTGCCCCTCCAATACCTTCACATGGTTGTGTTTCTTCTATTTATTTTTTAAAGAGTTTTAAATTTATACCTATACCCTGGTTGCTTCTTTGCAAGCATTTACACCCTTATCTTTTCTGGACTTCTCTTGAATAAGAAACAAACTTTAATGTGTTTTAATCCACTATTTTTGGGTCTCTGTTACTACGAAGCCAAGCCTAATCTTATCAGACACAGCGACGATCAGAATACACTGCCTGAGAAATGGAATTATCAGTCTCAGGATGAACCTGAGACAGGAGGCAGAGTGGGTTCCACGGGAAGACAGCTGCTTCAAATGCCATTTGCCGAAACTGCAAAATGCAACCAGCAGACAGAAAAAATGGCAAAGTTTTGCCAGCCTTGGTAGTAAAGGTTCTTTAAAGTATCCCATAAATTGAAAACAAACAAACAAATCTAAGTAGGACACTAGGGAGAGCTTCCTTTTTTTACACGTTCAATGATCATAAATTCCAAATTTAAAAGACTTCCAACACATAAAATATGACGTCCCAAAGCCATATGATCTAGTCTGACTGTCCATGCCACCTGGTCGTCGGCTAGAAAAACACCCTCGCTATCCCTATACGCCATTCAGAATGCAAGGTGACTTTTTGGTTATATTGCCTTTGTGTCCTTTCAGATTGGATTTACTTTTGTTTTCACTTCCCGTTAGTGGAATGACTACACACAGTGACTTGCTCTCAATTACATGTACAGAGATGCTGATGGATGCTCACACATAGAACATCCTTGCCTAGGATTCCCATCTAAGACCAGAAACAGAGCCCGGACATAGAAAATGATCAAAAACCATTGGCTGATGCTACGTTTCTGGCACAAGGATAGAGCTTCTTGGAGGTCTCCCCCCTTACTTGCCTTCCTCTTCTGGCCAGACATCAGAAGATAAGGAAACAGGAGGCAACTTCGGTGAACTGGATGATGTTGTCATGGGTGGAAGCCACAGGTGGTGAGAGAGAAAACATGACACCCAGTTGCTTTCAGCTACTCAACTGCTTCTCTAATCCATTACTAAGTAAGAAACTAATTTGAGCTGATTATATGCAATCAAGTTTGTTTGTTTTCTGAATAGGTTCAGTCCCTGCTGGAGTTCGGGAAAGCTCTCTTTATCAAATTGGAATCTCTTCATGGAAGAATAATACTATTTATTGTTGTTGTTGTTACTGTCCCCAGGGAGTTGACAGATGCGGGACTGTATTTCCCATTACACAATATTTTCCCTATCTTAATCTCTCGTATATGTTATTGTTCTGTGGTCCCCTAACCTTCTGCCACCATTACCACTTTGTACTAAGGAAAGCCAGCAACAGGGTTCTGTGCTGGGCAATGTTTATCGACATCTTGCTACCCACCCATAACACAGTCACCGTGGAGCCAGAACATGTCTCTCTTTCTCTCTCTCCCCGCACATACACTCCACCTGCCTATACTACCCCCCCCAACACACACACACACACACACACACACACACCCCATAACATCGGAAGGCTTTTTAAATCTTTTTGTTTCTGTCCCTGGAATTGGAAAACAAAGTCCTTGGTTTATCAGGTTGTGTAAAATATTTCCCAAACCATCACAACGCGTACTTGTTATGTACTCGTTACCATCAGCTCCGTGGCTCTCCCTGCCCACACTTTCTGCAGCCTGACAGGTTAGCATCTCTGCGTGCTCCGTGCTGTAGATTCAGTTACCTCTGAATCATAAGCAGAGCCTGCAATAACCTGGCGAGGCACTCCTTCCATCCGTACGCCAGAGTTCTCTGCTCTCCCCACCCCTTGAAGCACCACCACCGTTCCCTGCTTCCCTGAAGAGCCTTTGACATCAGCTTCTGGTCTTGGAAAGATGACAATTTAGAGACTCGGGTTGCTGTCGCGAGAGCACACAAGAACACCAGGTAGGAAAGCAACATTGCTTTCTGTGCAGGTTGTAAACGCCACTCTTCCCAATTCTCATGTTAGGTGTGCTGTAATCTAAGGACATGCTTGTCTCTGAAATGTAAATCTTCACTTAGACTTTCTAAGCAAGTTTTCAATCCTGGAGAATTAATGTCCTGCACATCTTCTGCAACTCACTGAGGAGGTGTGAACTTTATATATCGAGGCTATTGACTCCCCCTAACAGTAGGATATGATCTTTGAAACATTTATTTCCAAAAGAAAGCATCTCCTTAAATCGTTTCCTTCATACAAATGTCTGGATCGCTCCTTTGAAAAAATTGGAAGTCATCTGAGAGGGAGGTGGCTAGAGTCTGAAGAGGATGTTTTTTCCCTGTCACATGTGGACACCAGACTGGCTAACTTAGGGTCTTCAGAAATCTGTCAAGTCTGAGTAAGAAATATAAGAAAATATTAAAATGCCTCCATGAGGTTGAAGTGTCTGTCTGTGCAGGTTTAAAGGAATGTAAATTCTTTTAAAAAAAGTTTTTTGTTTTTTGTTTTTTTTATTTTGAGAGAGAGAGAGAGAGAGCGGGCAGAGAGAGAGGAAGGGAGACAGAGAGAATCCTAAGCAGGCTCCATACCATCAGCACAGAGCCTGAGGCAGGACTTGAACTCACAAACTGTGAGATCATGACCTGAGCTGAAATTAAGAGTCAGACCCTTAACCAACTGAGCCACCCAGGCACCCCAAGAATGTAAGGGGTGCTTGGAAATTTTAATTGCTTGGAAATTTTAAGGAAAAAAAAGACCTTTTTCTGGAACAATTCCTTTCTGGGATGGAATGGCTGGGTGGCTCAGTTGGTTAAGGGTCTGAATCTTGATTTCAGCTCAGGTCATGATCTCAGGGTTGTGGGATTGAGCCCCAAACTGGGCTCTGCACTGAGCAAGCAAGGAGCCTCTTGGGATTCAATCTCCGCTCCTCTCTCTGGCCCTTCCCCTGCTGTGCTCATTCTCTCTCTCTCAAAATAAATAAGTATTTAAAAAAAAAAAAAACACAAAAACTGCTTAGAATTAAAAAACAAACAAACCACCCTTTCACCAGTTGACTGAGAACCAGTGATAATCATCACATTGCCTTTCTTCAGACATTAACCCCTTAACACCTCAAGGGCCTTTCAACCAGCTGAAGACAAAGCAATGGAAACCACACACTTGCTTTGTTGACTTGCAGGTGTGTGTCTAACGCATTCTTTCTCAGACTAGGGTATTTGGAACACCTATATTAAAATCCCCCAAGATCTTTCTTTTTTAGTGGGTTACTGGGCTATTTTTCGGAGCTACTGAATCAGAATCTTTGAGTTAGGAGCTCTGAAATCTGTATTTTTAATAAGTAATCATATAGTTCTTACAAAACACCAAACTTGAAGAGGCAGGTCAAGAAATATGGCAAAAAGAGAGGCCTGCCAATATTATGTATATATTAAATATATAATATTAAATATATATTGATATATATTAAATTATATTTATTATTACAGTATTATTAAATATATTAATATATACCAAGTATCAAACATATATGTCAGATATATATATATATATATATATATGAAATGGAAGCAAAATGAAATTTAGCTGGGACTTTCCAGATAAAAGCATATGTAATAAAAATCAACTATATTATATTTTGTTTTGTTTTGTTTGTTTGTTTGTTTGTTTTAATATGAAATTTATTGTCAAATTGGTTTCCATACAACACCCAGTGCTCATCCCAAAAGGTGCCCTCCTCAATACCCATCACCCACCCTTCCTTCCGTCCCACCCCCCATCCACCCTCAGTTTATTCTCAGTTTTTAAGAGTCTCTTATGGTTTGGCTCCCTCCCTGTCTAACTTTTTTTTTCCTTCCCCTCCCCCATGGTCTTCTGTTAAGTTTCTCAGGATCCCCATAAGAGTGAAAACATAAGGTATCTGTCTTTCTCTGTAGGACTTATTTCACTTACCATAACACTCTCCAGTTCCATCCACGTTGCTACAAAAGGCCAGATTTCATTCTTTCTCATTGCCACGTAGTACTCCATCGTGTATATAAACCACAGTTTCTTTGTCCATTCATCAGTTGATGGACATTTAGGCTCTTTCCACAATTTGGCTATTGTTGAGAGTGCTGCTATAAACATTGGGGTACAAGTGCCCCTGTGCATCAGCACTCCTGTATCCCTTGGGTAAATTCCTAGCAGTGCTATTGCTGGCTCATAGGGTAGATCTATATTACATTTTTTAAGGTACCCAAGTTCTGTCTCTCTTTGGCATGCCTGTTAAATTAATACTGAAAATAAAAAAAATAAAACAAACATGCAAATTGAAGCACAGTAGACCCTTGCATTCTCATGTTCAAAGTTAGTTATTAGTGATAGCTTTTTTTTTCTTAAGACCACAGAAAGCAGAAGTGGGAATGAGCCTGGAAATATCAATATTCTTTGGGATTTTATACTTCTTTTCATCTTCAAAGTGCCTTACAAAATTCTCTAATTAGGCTCATACGCTCTGGCTCCTAGTTGTATCTCTAATCATAAGACAGCATACCTGCTCTTCGTTCCTTAGCTCTGATAAACGTGCCATTCTTACTCATTACTAAATTAAAGGGGAAAAAAGTGTTTGTAATAATTTCTACTTAATTAAAACAAATCTGGACATTTCCTTAAATGTAAGTCCAATTGCCTGGACCCTAATCTATAGTAGCAAAGTTTGGCCATTATTTATTCAGCACACAGATAAGTTTTAATTGTAGAATTATCTAGAATTAAACGTAGTGGTTAAAACAGTTGCATTTCTGACCAACCTAAAATATTATTCGAAAGGATTTCATTTTATTTCCTTGAAAAATTTTTAGTTTTACATATCCTGCTGTTTTAAAAATCACTTTTTAGCTGGCTGTGCTTTTTAATAAACTTTTAGGTGTATGTGAGATAGGTTAGTCTTTAAATTGAGAACTAAACATGAAGATCAGGAAGTCTATATTTTATTTTCATTTCTGGCACTAACTAGTTATACTATTTCAGATAAGTCATTTATCATTTCTGGATGTTGGTTTCCTCCTCTGTAAATTAGAGACCTGTCTTCCAGCTCTGTGACCCTAAGAGTAACTGTATGCCTCTCAGCATGTCTAGTCACGCACGGGTGTTCAAGAAGCCTGTCTAGCATGTTCTGTTAACATCAGGTGCGTGTAGAGCTTGAGCATCAGAAGAAGCTACCTGGTCACCAGGCATTTCATCCCTCAGCTATAATATGGCCAGTTAAATAGCAGTAGAACTAGCCAAAAATAGAAGCATCTGAACCTAAGTCTTTCAAGCATGCCTTTGGCTTGAACCCACGTTGTATGGACAAAGACTATCGAGTCACCCAAATGTCTACGGAGTCACTGGAAAATGTTACCTTTACTTTCTTCCCTCCATCACTATCCGAGGCCTTCTTCAGAATTCAAGTCCCTTTCTCTCGTTTCGCCTGCTGTGGAAAAGTATGAAAATAAATTGCCATTTGAAGCTTTATTAATTACTCACACCTTGAGTGAAGGTGATGTCGTGTCCTCTTCCGAGAGCATGTGTTGGGTTGAGATGAGGAGGAAGGTGAAAGCTTTGGTCTGGGGCGAGCATGGGTGTCGGGGAAGAGACATGATCTCCGTCAAACTGGAAGAAAGAATGAGAAAGTGAATGATGAGAATGGAGGATGCACACATGGTCGTCTAGGAAGCAGAAAGCCCTGCCTGCCCACGTGATGCAGCAAACAGTAGCGATGGCCTGGTCACGAGGACCTATTCTTGTAAACAGGATTCCCTGCATTTGCAACCTCCTGGGGGCATATTCCTTTCAGGTCTAGACTGTGAACCACGAATGTAAAAAAATAAAAGATATGGGGCACCTGGGTGGCTCAGTCAGTTGAGCGTCTGACTTTGGCTCAGGTCATGATCTCACCGTTTGTGGTTCGGGCCCTGCATCGGGCTCTGTGCTGACAGCTCAGAGTCTGGAGCCTGCTTCCAAATCTGTGTCTCCCTCTCTCTCTGGCCCTCCCCTGCTCACACTCTGTCTCACTCTCTCTCTCAAAAATAAATAAACATTAAAAAAAATTTTTTTTAAACAAAAGATAAAAAGAGAGAGACAGACAGACAAAGAGAAGAAAGAAAAGAAAAATGGATTTCAACAAGTCAAAGGTCCCCATGAGTTCCATGACTATGTGAGTTCATGCATGTGTGCTGGTGGCCCGGGACCAGGAAGGGTTAACAGAACTAAAACGGTCTCGCTTCAAAGTGGGTGGAAAGGTAAAGAGCACAAAGATCACATCTGCCTCTTAATAAACATACAATGTGATATCTGGATAGATAATTGTGTTTTCTGTGGATGCTGTGAATTCTCCCTTTGATAGGATCTATTTCCTTGGGTACCTTGGGTTAGAGATGATCCAAAGAAATACTGGTAATAACCTCAGAAGCAAAAAAGGAATCCGAAATATTCTGATTTGATATTTTACTCCCAGTGGACTCTTTTTTAATGTTTATTTATTTTATAAGAGAGAGACAGAGACAGCACTAGCGGGGTAGGGGCAGAGAGAGAGGAAGACACAGAATCTGAAGCGGACTCCAGGCTCTGAGCTGTCAGCACAGAGCCTGACGCAGGACTCGAACCCACGAACTATGAGATCATGACCTGAGCCGAAGTTGGATGCTTAACTGAATCAGCCACCTGGTCGCCCTGTCACAGTGGACTCTTGAGAAGGAACGCCACTGTGATGGATTCACATTTTAACTAAATAAAGCATGTGCCTTTTCTCTCAGCACAATGTTCTGTTAGGAATTGGTACCATTGCTTTGGTCAGACACCCCTCCACGGCAGTTCGACAATCATGAAACCCAGTCTGTAAGCAATGAGGACTTTAGGGTAAGCATATTCTTTTTTTGTTCAATATATGAAATTTATTGTCAAACTGGTTTCCATACAACACCCAGTGCTCATCCCAAAAGGTGCCCTCCTCAATACCCATCACCCACCCTCCCCTCCCTCCCACCCCCCATCAATAGGGTAAGCATATTCAACAAAGAAAGACCCAGCATGCCCACTCTAATTTGAATTTAAGGTAAGGAACAAATATATTTTTTAGTATCACTATATCTCATGCACTGTTTGAGCCATACTTCCGCTTGGTTTCTCTGAAATTCAGGTTTCGCAGAGTATCTTGAATTTAATATGGCGACTTTAGGTGGTTTTCAGCAGAACTATTTCAGCCTAATCTTGATGGTTTGAACTGAAATATGGAGACGCACTTTGTTCCTTTTTCACATTATCCTGTTACCGAAAAGAACAGGAGACCGACTCATTCCCGCAGGTTTGCAATTAAAATACCGAGTGTGTGACCATGTGCGGCCATAGCCTTTGGCCCAATTTTATCATTTTAAATAACCATTTCTAAACAAGGGGAGAGTGCTTGCAAATTACAGAAGACTTGCATAATCCGCATAACGTCAGGATTGAATCCAGATTAAATAAGTGAGAGTCAATGATTCACTGGTGCTTTGTTAGTCACTACATGAGTGTAATTGTGTAATACGTCTCTGTATTTTTCACTCCTGCCTGTCTTTAGGAGACACAATGCATTGTTTTCCCTGTGTGACCTGCTCTCTGCTCCAACAGGGCTTCAGACCCAGTCACAGCCCCAGCTGGTCTCACAGGCCCTGAGAACCCCACCTGGAACCTTGAAAGTGGCCAGGTACTCGTCACCTAAATGACAGTTGACCCTTGAACGACGCAGTTTTGAAAAACCTTGTTTGTGCACAGGTTGTTTTTTTTTTTCCCACAGTAGAGTTCTATAAATTTATTTTATCTCCCTTATGATCTTCTTAATAACATCTTTTCTTTTATGTACTGTATGAGGCATATATACATATAACATACAGAATACATTTCACTCAACTGTTTATGTGATCAGCAAGGCTTCCAGTCAACAGTAGGCTATCAGTAGTTAAGTTCTGGGGGAGTCCAAAGTTACAGGTGGATTTTCAACTGCACAGGGCTTGGTGCACCTAAAAGTTCAACTACACACTCTGTGCACCATCAGTAGGGCCTTTTAGCAGATGAAATTGACTCATTCAGTTCCACTCAAGCATCTTTGGTTTCCTACCTTCTAAGCGCAATGTACGAATAAGGAAAGAAAATAGTCAAATAGGAAATAAAAAAGCGTAAATCTTTCTGAAAGAGTCTTCACTAGTCTTCTACAGCCCCTGATTCTCATATGCCCCATCAGTCTCAGTAGATAACTCCCTTTCAGCATCAGAGAGAAGAGGCGATGCCTCTTCAGACCCTAAGCCCAGGGAAAGGGCTGATTCTGTTGAGGCAAGTCCTGTCCTTCCATACCTGCCCTTGATCTGTCTTCCTCCTCTCTCTTCGGATCTCTAGTCTTTTGTTTATCCCCGTGCTGTTTTCATCTTCAACCTCCCTCTCTTCTGTCTACTGCTCCACCACTGGTATGCATTCTCAAGTGTCTCCTCTATCAGAAAAATGGAAATAAAAATCTTGCCCTTGGCCCCTGTTGTTTCCAGCCGTCTCTCTCTTTCCCTTCCTTTAAAAGGGGTCTTTGAACACGTCTTCAGTCCCGCATGCTCCTTAACCTCTATAAACACTGACTTCTGCCCCTGCTTCTTTCCCAGTAATCACCCAGTTGTTCAATCTAGCAGACTTTTTTGTTTCATTCCTTATTTAATAAGACCTTTCTGCAACCTTTGACACTCACTTTTTGGGGTTCATGACACTGCTTTCTCCTTAACTTTATCCCACATCTCTTGGTGTTTTTCCTCAGGTTCTTTTGTTGGCTTACCTTCCACAAAGCTTGCCTTAAATTTGTGTCATTTCCAAGTGTTTCCTTCTGAACTCCCATCTCATAGTAATGAGAACCTTATCCCTGCGTGATTTCAATTCTTCCCGTTGCATCAACCACCATGTGTGTTTTAGAGCAGAAACTGTGAACTCAAGCTGAGTCAAAAGCCAAGCTCTGCTCCTCCTCCATGGGGCTGTAGAAGGGAAATCACTAACTGTTCCTCCCCACACCAAAAACTATTGTCAGTACCCTGCAGGCACAAACCACCGGGGATAACACTACCATTCATTACAACAACCACACAGACTACTGGGAACAGCAAGGTGTCTGAGTAAGAGGATGCTAGGAAGAACCTAATACAGGATCTGGGTATCAGTTGGGTGATTGAGGACGGGTCTAAGGAAGAGGGCAAATGGTCTAGACAGGGTGTTGTGGACAATAACCAAGCAAACAAATAAATGTAAAAAGCCAAATGTTTGTCATTCAATTTTACTTGCATAGCATCACAAGATATATATATAGATATATATATATATAGATATATATATATATACACACACACACACATATATATATACACATATATATACACATATATATATATATACACATATATATGTGTGTGTATATATATATATATATATATATATATACACAC